>NW_028168863.1:0-11027 GCF_964035555.1 Netta rufina | reverse complement strand
CAGAACCTGCCCCCATCGCTGTTACTGGTACCAGTACCGGAACCTGACCCCATCACCAGTACCGGGACCAGAACCCAAGCCTGGGACCAGTAAACGGTACTGGGGACGGGCACCAGGACCAGTACCAGTACCAGAGCATGGGACCACGGCACCAGTAACGGTACTGGGGACGGGCACTGGGACCAGTACCAGCACTGCTGGGACCAGAACCGGGACCTGTACTGGGACCAGTGGGGTGTTGCGGGGTGGCCCCCCCCTCCCTGCCCATCCCCCCCCCCAACCCATCCTCCCCCCACCCCCCCAGTGCCCCCTCCCCCCTCCAGTGCCCCTCCCCCCCCCCCGTGCCCCTCCCCCACCCCCCCCCCTTGCCCCCCCCCCCCCCTCTCCCCGTGCCCCCCCCCCCCGGCGGTGGCCGTTTAAAGGGACACCGACAGCGCTTGGGGGGGGGGGTGGGGGGGAGGGAGGGGGGGGGCACCACGGGCACGCTCGCGACACGCGGAGGGGGGGGGGGAGGGGGGGCGAGGGGGGGGCCGCTCGTGCACACGCAGTCGTGCACACACACACACAGTCGTGCACGCACGCACTTGTGCACGGGCAGCGCTCGTGCACGCAGGCGGCCCTTGCACACGCACTCGTGCACTGCGCACACTCGTGTGCACACAAGCACCCTTGCACAAGCAGCGCGTGTGTCCGCACACAACACTCGTGCACGCTCAGCCCCTCACGCGTGGCTCTTGTGCACTCGGAGCTCGTGCACCAACGGCGCGCCGCCCAGGGCCTCGTGCACCCACAGCACTTGTGCAACATCCTCGTGCACCCTCGCTCACGGCCCTCGTGCTCTTGCACCCTCGCTCGTCGCTGCGCTCGCTGTGCCTCTTGCACGCTCACTGTGCCGTTCACACGCTCACCGTGCCGCTTTGCACACTCGTGGGTGCCACTCACACTCACTGTGCCTCTTACACGCTCACCAGGCTCACGTGCACGCTCACCGTGCCTCTTGCACACTCATCATGCCTCTTGCACACTCACCAGGCTCACGTGCATGCTCACCGTGCCTCTTGCACGCTCACCGTGCCTCTTGCACACTCATCTATGCCTCTTGCACGCTCACCAGGCCCACTTGCACACTCACCGTGTCTCTTGCACACTCTCCGTGCCTCTTGCACACTCACCAGGCTCACGTGCACGCTCACGGTGCCTCTTGCACACTCACTGTGCCTCTTGCACACTCACCAGGCCCACTTGCACGCTCACCGTGCCCACTTGCACACTCACCAGGCCCACTTGCACACTCATCGTGCCTCTTGCACGCTCACGGTGCCTCTTGCACACTCACCAGGCTCGTGCACGCTCACCGTGCCCACTTGCACACTCACCAGGCTCACGTGCACGCTCTCACGGTGCCCTCTTGCACACTCACGCATGCCTCTTGCACACTCACGGTGCCACTCGCACACTCGTGCACGCCGGGTGCGGGCGCGGCCCCCGGGGGGGGCTGGGGGGCGGTTAGCGGGGGCGTTATGCGCGGTTTTAGCGGGTTTAGGAGCGTTTAGGGCCGCTACGGGGCCGTTTTGGGGCCGTTTTTGGGCCATTTAGGGGCTGTTCGGGTCCCCTTTAACGGGGGGCGGCTGCGGGGGGGCAGGGGCTGCAGGCAGCGGGGGTGCAGAGCCCGGGTGGGCGCGCCCGGGTCACGTGACAGCGGGGGTCATGTGGCGCCGGGGGTCACGTGACAGCGGGGTCACATGGCACCGGGGTCACGTGACAGCGGGGTCACATGGCAAAGGAGGTCACGAGGCACCGGGGGGGGCCTTGGACAAGGGGTCTGACAGCGGGGTCACATGGCAAAGGAGGTCACGAGGCACCGGGGGGGCCTTGGACAAGGGGTCACGTGGCACGGGGGTCACGTGACACCGGGGGCACGTGGCACCGGGGTCACGTGGTACCAAGGTCACGTGACACCTGGGTCGTGGGCACCTGGGTCACGTGACACCAGGTGTCCAGGATGCCAGGGTCACATGACAGCGATGTCACGTGACCCCACGTGGCAGGGGGTGTCAAGGACGCTGGGGTCACATGACACCGGGTGTCACTGGTGCGTGGGTCATGTGACACCGAGACCACGTGACACCTCGTGCCAAATAGACCATGGTCACGTGACACCGGGGTCACAGGCGCGTGGGTCACGTGACACCGGGTGGCAGAGATAACAGGGTCACGTGACACCCAGGGCCATGGACAGCAGGGTCACGTGACACTGGGGGTCACGGACACCAGGGTCACATGACACCTAGCGCCAAGGTCACCAGGGTCACGTGACACTGGGGGGGGCTCACAGGCACCAGGGTCACGTGATACCAGGGTCACGTGACACCTAGTACCAAGGTCACCAGGGTCACGTGACCCCCTACCACCAAGACCGCCAGGCTCACGTGACCCCAGGGGTCACGGCTACCGGAGGGGGTCACGTGACCCCCCCCCCGGCTCACGCCACCCCCTTCGATCCCTGAACCTCCCCGGGTCAGGCGACCCCCCGGGGTCACGTGACCCTCCCCCCCGGGCTCGTTAGGGCGGCGCTAACGAGTTACCTTTGTCGAGCAGCCACTCATCGACTACCCGACCGAGCCGGTAGGGGATTCGCTGCCTGGCAATCGCCAGCCGCTCGCTATCCGCGCTGCCTTGAAGAGGGAGAAGAGGGTTAGGGGGCGGCTACGGGGGGCGCCCGGGGAACCGCCGGGGGCACCGGGGACGGGGGGACGGGGGGACGGGGACGGGGACGAGCCGCGGGGGCGGGCGGCGGCGGGGGTGCTGGCGGTGTGGCCGTTGGCGTCAACGCGGCCGCGGTGGCGCCGGTGGCGTCAACGTAGCATGGCCGTGGTGGCACCATTGGCGTCAACGTGACATGGCCATGGTGGCACCATTGGCGTCAACATGGCATGGCCGCGGTGACACCATTGGCATCACCGTGATATGGCCGCGGTGACACCATTGGCGTCAATATGACATGGCCGCGGTGGCACGATTGGCATCAACGTGACATGGCCGCGGTGACATGATTGGCGTCAACATGGCATGGCCGTGGTGGCACCATTGGCGTCAACATGACGTGGCCATGGTGACACTATTGGCATCAACATGACATGGCCGTGGTGGCACCGTTGGCATCAACATGATATCGCCATGGTGGAGCCATTGGTGGCACCATTGGCATCACCGTGACATGGCCATGGTGGCACGACTGATGTCACTGTGGGTGTCAGCACAACGCATCAATGGTGGCACCGTTGGTGGCACCGTTGGCATCAACGTGGCACAGCCGTGGTGGCACCAGCGGAGTCAGTGTGACAAGGACACGGTGGCACAACTGGTGGCACCACAACATGACCACGACAACACCGTTAGCACCGGTGTCACCAAGACCTGGTGACAACAATACCATTGGGGTCACCAAGACATGACCATGACAATGCCATTGGCGTCACCATGACAATACCATTGGTGTCACCGTTGGTGTCACCATGACATGACCACGACAATGCCGTTGGCGTCACCGCCAGTGTCACCATCCCTGCCACGGCCCCCTTGCCACCGCCAGCACCAACACCGGTGTCACCCAGACACGATGGCGTTGCCATCCCCGGTGCCACCTCAACGTGGCACCGCCGGCGTCCCCGCGGGCGTCCCCACGGTGTGTGGCCTGGCCGCCGGGCGGCCGGATTTTGGGGGCGTTTATGCGGCGTTTAGGGGGGCGTTAGAGGGTGCCCGGACGCCTGGGGCCTTCGTTAGCGCGGGGACCTCGTTAGGGCTGCAGTCGGTGCCTTAATTAGGGGAGGGGGGCTTCAGGGAGGCTGTGGGGGCCTAGAGCGGGACTACGGGGGGCTACGGGAGGGTATGGAGCGCTATAGGGGCCTACAGGGAGAGTATAGAGGCCTACAGGAGGGTACAGAGTGCTATAGGGGCCTACAGGGAGAGTATAGAGGCCTACAGGAGGGTATAGAGCGCTATAGGGGCCTACAGGGAGAGTATAGAGGCCTACAGGAGGGTATAGAGCGCTATAGGGGCCTACAGGAAGGGTATGGAGGCCTATAGAGGCCCACAGGAGGGTATGGAGCGCTATAGAGGCCAACAGGAAGAGTACAGAGGCCTACACAGGCCTATAGGGGGTAGAGAGCACTATAGAGGCCTACAGGACGAGTATAGAGGCCTACGGGAGGGTATGGAGCGCTATAGGGGCCTACAGGAAGAGTATGGAGGCCGATAGAGGCCTACCAGAAGGCACAGAGCACCACAGAGGCCTATAGGGAGAGTACAGAGGCCTACAGGAAGAGTATAGAGGCCTATAGAGGCCTACGGGAGGGTATGGAGCACTATAGAGGCCAACAGGAAGAGTACGGAGGCCTATACAGGCCTATAGGGGGTAGAGAGCACTATAGAGGCCTACAGGAAGAGTGTAGAGGCCTACAGGAGGGTATGGAGCGCTATAGGGGCCTACAGGAAGAGTATGGAGGCCGATAGAGGCCTACCAGAAGGCACAGAGCACCACAGAGGCCTATAGGGAGAGTACAGAGGCCTACAGGAAGAGTATAGAGGCCTATAGAGGCCTACAGGAGGGTATGGAGCGCTATAGGGGCCTACAGGAAGAGTATGGAGGCCTATAGAGGCCTACGGGAGGGTATGGAGCACTATAGGGGCCAACAGGAAGAGTACAGAGGCCTATACAGGCCTATAGGGGGTAGAGAGCACTGTAGAGGCCTACAGGAAGAGTATAGAGGCCTACGGGAGGGTATGGAGCGCTATAGGGGCCTACAGGAAGAGTATGGAGGCCTATAGAGCCTACCAGAAGGCACAGAGCACTACAGAGGCCTATAGGGAGAGTACAGAGGCCTACAGGAAGAGTATAGAGGCCTATAGAGGCCTACGGGAGGGTATGGAGCACTATAGGGGCCTACAGGAAGAGTAGAGGCCTATAGAGGCCTATGGGAGGGTACACAGTGCTATAGAGGCCTATAGGAAGAGTACAGAGGCCTACAGAAAGAGTATAGAGGGCCTATGGAGGACTACAGTAGAGTACAGAGTGCTATAGGGGCCTACAGGAAGAGTATGGAGGCCTACAGAGGCCTATAGGAAGGGTACAGAGGTCTATAGGAAGAGTACAGGCCTATAGATGCCTACAAGAAGAGTATAGAGGCCTATAGAGGCCTACAGGAAGAGTACGGAGGTCCCTGTGGAGACCCTGTAGGTGCCCTGGATGTTGTGTTGTCATGCCATACACACTCAGGGCGCTCTATAGGCCCTACAGGCAACCTATAGGTACCCCAGATCCTCTCTACGCACTCTATAGGTGCCCCGGGTGCTCTCTGCGCACTCCGGGCACTCTCTTGGCGCGCTCTACGCACTAGAGGCACTCTATAGGTGCCCTGGGGCGCTCTGTTGTCAGGCTATACACACTCAGGGCACTCTATAGGTGCCCCAGACCCTCTCTATGCACTCTATAGGTGCCCCAGGCCTTCTCTATGCACTCTATAGGTGCTCCAGGCTCTCTCTTGGCGTGCCATACACACTCAGGGCGCTCTACAGGCCCTCCAGGCACTCTATAGCTGCCCCAGACCCTCTCTATGCACCCTATAGGTGCTCCAGACCCTCTCTTGGCACACTCTACTTGCTTGAGGCACCCTATAGGCACCCCGGGGTGCTCTCTTGGTGCACTCTACGCACTCAGGATGCTCTATAGCCCCTCCAGGCACTCTATAGGTGCCCCATACCCTCTCTATGCAGCCTATATGTGCCCCAGACCCTCTCTATGCACCCTATAGGTGCTCCAGACCCTCTCTTGGCACACTCTACTTGCTTGAGGCACCCTATAGGCACCCTGGGGTGCTCTCTTGGTGCACTCAGGGCACTCTATAGGCCCTCCGGGCACTCTATAGGTGCTCCGGACCCTCTCTATGCACCCTATAGGCGCTCTAGGCGCTCTCTTGGCACACTCTACATGCTCAAGGCACCCTATAGGCACCCTGGGGTGCTCTCTATGCCCTCTATAGGCACCCTGGGGTGCTCTCTTGGTGCACTCTACACACTCAGGGCGCTCTATAGGCCCTCCAGGCACTCTATAGCTGCCCCAGACCCTCTCTATGCACTCTGTAGGCGCTCTAGGCGCTCTCTTGGCACACTCTACATGCTCAAGGCACCCTATAGGCACCCTGGGGTGCTCCCTATGCCCTCTATAGGCACCCTGGGGCGCTCTCTATGCCCTCTATAGGCACCCTGGGGCGCTCTCTTGGTGCACTCTACCCACTCAGGGCGCTCTACAGGCCCTCCAGGCACCCTATAGGTGCTCCAGACCCTCTCTTGGCACACTCTACATGCTCAAGGCACCCTATAGGCACCCTGGGGTGCTCCCTATACCCCCTATAGGCACCCTGGGGCGCCCCCTATGCCCTCTATAGGCACCCTGGGGCACTCCCTATGCCCTCTATAGGCACCCAGGGCGCTCCCTATACCCTCTATAGTCACCCCGGGGCGCTCCCTATACCCCCTATAGTCACCCCGGGGCGCTCCCTATACCCCCTATAGTCACCCTGGGGCGCTCCCTATGCCCCCTATAGTCACCCCGGGGTGCTCCCTATACCCCCTATAGTCACCCCGGGGTGCTCCCTATACCCCCTATAGTCACCCCTACCCGCACCCTCTCCTCGGTGCGCTCTCCCCGCTCGAGGCACCCCTCCAAGGCGCCCCCGGGGGGTCACCCCGCCGTCCCTCTCCCTGCACCCTATAGGGGCCGTCCCCTGCACCCTATAGGGGCCGTCCCCCGCGCCCTATAGGGGCCGGTACCTGCGGGGTAGCGCTCGTGGACGGGGCCGCCGTCCACCTGGAGGGTGGCGTTGCCGGCCGCTGCGGGTGAAGCGCACGACGTGGAAGCGGCCGTCGCTGACGGCGGCGCCGCGCTCCTCCAGGGCGATGTCCTCGGTGCCCACGTTGAACAGCACCCCCACCGCCCCCTGCGCCTGCCAGGGGGGGGGGGGTGTCACCTGGGGGGGGTGGGGGGGGGGGAAGGGGACGGGGGGACCCCCGCATCTCCCTCCCCCCCCACACACAGCATCGAGACCGGCCCCATTGGCCCCATTTGGCCCCCGATGTCCCCATTCGTTCCCAGTGTTCCCAGTATCCCCAATTCGTCCCCAGTATCCCCAATTCGTCCCAATCCATCCCCAGCATCCCCAGTTCGTCCCCAGTATCCCCAGTATCCCCAATCCATCCCCAGTATCCCCAATTCATCCCCAGTATCCCCAATTCATCCCCAGTATCCCCATTCGTTCCAGTGTCCCCAGTATCCCCAATTTGTCCCCAGTATCCCCAATTCGTCCCCAATTTGTCCCCCGATGTCCCCATTCACTCCCAGTGTCCCCAGTATCCCCAGTTTGTCCCCAATGTCCCCCATTAATTCCCAGTGTCCCCAGTATCCCCAATTCGTCCCTAATTCGTCCCCCAATGTCCCCATTCATTCCCAGTGTCCCCAGTATCCCCAATTCGTCCCCAGTATCCCAATTCGTCCCTAATTCGTCCCCCAATGTCCCCATTCATTCCCAGTGTCCCCAGTATCCCCAATTCATCCCCCAATGTCTCCATTCATTCCCAGTGTTCCCAGTATCCCCCAATTCATCCCCAATGTCCCCAATCCGTCCCCAGTATCCCCAATTCGTCCCCAGTTTTCCCTTTCAGTCCCAGTGTCCCCAGTATCCCCAATCCGTCCCCAGTATCCCCAATTCGTCCCCAATGTCCCCAATTCGTCCCCAGTTTTCCCTTTCAGTCCATCATCCCCATTCACCCCCAATGCCCCCCAATATCTTTGTCCCCAGTCCCATTTGTCCCCAATGTCCCCAACGTCCCCCATTCAGCCCCAATTTCCCCCAATGTCCCCATTTGTCCCCAGTGTCCCCGAATCCCCCCATTTCTCCCAATTATCCCCAACCCCTTGACCTTCCCAACACCCCTGACCCCATATGACCCCGTAGGCCCCCCCGGCCCCCCCCCTTACGATGTGGAGCTGCAGGAAGCCCCCCAGCCCCATAGCACTCCCATACCCCCAATTCCTCCCAATTCCCCCAATTCCTCCCATTTCCCCAAACAGCCCCCAGTTCCTCCCAGTTCCCCTGACCCCATATGACCCCGTGGACCCCCCCCGGACCCCCCCCTTACGATGTGGAGCTGCAGGAAGTCCCCCAGCCCCATAGTGCTCCCATTCTCCCAATAGTTCCCAGTTCCTCCCAGTTCCCCCAATTCCTCCCAGTTCCTCCCAGTTCCCCCGATCCCATACGACCCCATATGACCCCGTAGACCCCCCGGACCCCCCCCTTACGATGTGGAGCTGCAGGAAGTCCCCCAGCCCCGCGGCGCTCTCGACGCGCAGCAGGACGGCGTCGCGCTGCTGGGTGCTGAAGCCAGGGCCAGGCGGTCGGCGCGGGGTGCTGGGGCGCTCGTTGGGGGCCACGTGTAGGTGATCAGAGCCCCCCCCTTGCCGAAAATGTAGGTGGTGCCCGCTGCAGGGAGGGGGGGGGGGGCAAGGGGGTTAGTTGTGGGTTTTTGGGGGTTTTGGGGGGGGGGGCGGGGGTGATTTGGGGGGCATTTGGGGTGTGTTGGGGTTGGGGGAGGTGGCCCCAGATGTCATGCGGAGAGCACAAAATCAACGAAACTGGCCCCAAATCCACTGAAAGTGCCCCCAGATCTGCTGGGAATGGCAGCAAATCTCACGCAGAGAGCCCCAAACTGCTGAAACTGCCCCCAAATCTCATGCAGAGAGCCCAAAACCGCTGAAACTGCCCCCAAATCTGCTGGAAATGGCCCCAAATCTCACACAGAGAGCCCAAAAAACACTGAAACTGCCCCAAAATCTGCTGGAAATGGCACCAAATCTCGCACAGAGAGCCCAAAACTGTGGAAACTGCCCCCAAATCCACTGCAAATGGCCCCAAATCTGCTGAAAATGGCCAACAAAAACACTGAAACTGCCCCCAAATCTGCTGGAAATGGCAGCAAATCTCACACAGAGAACCCAAAACCGCAGAAACTGCCCCCAGATCTGCTGGAAATGGTCCTAAATCTGCTGAAAATGGCAACAAAACCACTGAAACTGCCCCCAAATCTGCTGGAAATGGCACCAAATCTCACACAGAGAGCCCAAAACCGCTGAAACTGCCCCCAAATCTCATACAGAGACCCCAAAACCACTGAAACTGCCCCCAGATCTGCTGGGAATGGTCCCAAATCTGCTGGAAATAGTCTCAAATCTCATACAGACACCCCAAAACTGCTGAAACTGCCCCAAAATCCACTGCAAATGGCCACAAAACCACTGAAACTGCCCCCAAATCTGCTGGAAATGGCACCAAATCTCACACAGAGAGCCCAAAACCGCTGAAAACTGTCCCCAAATCCACTGGAAATGGCCCCCAAATCTCACACAGAGACCCCAAAACCACTGCAAATGGCCCCAAATCTCATACAGAGACCCCAAAACCACTGCAAATGGCCCCAAATCTCATACAGAGACCCCAAAACCACTGAAACTGCCCCAAATCTACTGGAAATCGCCCCAAATCTGCTGTAAATGACCCCGAATCTCATACAGAGACCCTAAAACTGCTGCAAATGGCCCCAAATCTTGTTCAGACCCCCAAAACCACCGAAACTGCCCCCAAATCCACTGCAAATGGCCCAAATCTCACACAGAGACCCCAAAACCACTGAAACTGCCCCCAAATCTGCTGAAAATAGCCCAAATCTCATACAGAGACCCCAAAACCACAGAAACTGCCCCCCAAACGGCTGTAAATAACCCAAAATCTCACACAGAGACCCCAAAACTGCTGAAACTGCCCCCAAATCTGCTGAAATGGCCCAAATCTCATACAAAGACCCCCCCCAAAACCACTGCAAATGGCCCCAAATCTCGTACAGAGCCCCCAAAACCGCTGCAACCACCCCAAAACCTGCTCAGAGCCCCCCCAGGGCGGTCGCAGAGCCCACAGATGGGGGAGGAAGAGGAGGAGGAGGAGGAGGAGGAAGACGAAAAAGGTGAGGAAGAGGAGGAAGAGGAGGAGGAAGAGGAGGAAGAGGAGGAGGAGGAAGGCAGAAAGTGAGGAAAAGGGGACGAAGAAGAAGGCCAGGAGGGAGGCGAGGAGGAGGAAGAGGAAGGTGAGGAAGAGGAGGGTGAAGAGGAAGGCCAGGGGAGGAGGAAGGAGGTGAGGAAGAGGAGGAGGAGGAGGAGGAGGAGGAGGAGGAGGAGGAAGGCAAGGAAAATAAAGGCCAGCAGAGGAGGAGGAAGGCGAGAGGAGGAAGGAGAGAGAGAGGAAGATGAGGAGGAGGAAGGCACAGAGAAAGAGAAAGAAGGGTGAGGAAGAGGAGGAAGAGAGAGGCGAGGAGGAAGAAGATGAGGAAGAGGAGGAAGAGGAAGGCAACGGAGGAGGAAGGTGAGGGGGAGGGAGGCAAAGAAGATGAGGAAGATGATGGAGGAGGAAGAAGAGGGAGGTGAGGAGGAGGAAGGTGATGGAGAAGGATGAAGAGGAAGGTGAGGAAGAGGAGGAGGAGGAGAAAGAGGAGGAGGAATGGGAAGAAAATGAGAATGAGGAGGAAGGTGAGGAGAGGAGGAGGAGGAAAGAGGAGGAAGATGACGGAGAAGGAAGGTGTGGAAAAGGAGAGGAGGGAGGTGAGGAGGAGGAGGAGGAAGATGAAGGTGATGGAGGAAGAAGATGGAGGAGGAAGCGAGAAAAATGAGGGAAAGAAAGAGAAAGGCAATGGAGGAGGAGGAGGAGGAGGGGAGGAAGGCCAGGAGGAGGAGGAGGAGGAGGAGGAGAGAGGAGGAAGGCCAGAAGGAAGGCCAGGAGGAGGAGGAGGAGGAGGAGGAGGGGGGTGGAGGAGGAAGAGTAGGATGAAGAGGAGAAGGAAGGCCACAGAGGAAGAGGAGGCGGAGGAGGAGGAGGAAGGGTGGGAGGAGGGGGAGGAAGGCCAGAAGGAAGAGGAGGATGAGGAGGAGG
>NW_028168864.1:0-37661 GCF_964035555.1 Netta rufina | reverse complement strand
CAGAGCTAGTCATAGTTATAGTATGATCTCATGAAACAATGGGTAGCATAGACAAAATTATTCACTGTAATTGTTAACAACCATTCAGTTTTGCCTACTAAATGCAGTCTACAGCAGTACTGCATTAAAATAATACTTAAATAAAGGCAAGCATTCAAAATTAGGAAATATAAAATAGTAAAACAAAATTAGTATTGCTCATTTAATCTTAAATAACCTTTCTTGCACGTATGCTTTCCAAAACAGTATTTTTATGATGTAATAACATCCCATTTCTGTTACTGGTCTCTTCCTGAACATCATATTGCTCTAAGTCTTTTTTCTAATATGTTTGAACAAAAATTAAAGAGGAAGAAAGACTGGTGGATGTAGTCGTCAAGCATAATGTAAACTTAGATAAACTTAAGAAATTGACATCTTGTAGAAATGTAAACTGGGAGAACAATGGGAGTTGTAGAATGCCCTTGATCTGGATTCCCAAATGCAGTTTGAAAAGGTCCAATAAAAGAAACTCCCACAGATTTCTGAATAGCTTTCTTAAAAGATAACCTAACAAAATATAAAAATACAAAATAAAATGTAATATTAAGATGTGGTTGGAAAATATGTGAATATACAAGGAACATAAAGTCTAGAGGAACCAATCACACTTGCAAATAAAGTGTTTGCTGTTTTTTTTTTGGTCAAGTCACTAAGAAAAATATTAACATTTTGGCAATGAAATATATTTTTCTGGAATGTCATGTTCTTGATTATAAAAACTGCCAAAAGAATAGCTGTTTTCACCTCTGTAAAACAAAAATGAAAGAAAGTGAGGAAGGGAAGGGAAGGGAAGGGAAGGGAAGGGAAGGGAAGGAGGAAGGGAAGGGAAGGGAAGGGAAGGGAAGGGAAGGGAAGGGAAGGGAAGGGAAGGGAAGGGAAGGGAAGGAAGGGAAGGGAAGGGAAGGGAAGGGAAGGGGAAGGGAAGGGAAGGGAAGGGAAGGAAGGGAAGGGAAGGGAAGGGAAGGGAAGGGAAGGGAAGGGAAGGGAAGGGAAGGGAAGGGAAGGGAAGGGAAGGGAAGGGAAGGGGAAGGGAAGGGAAGGGAAGGGAAGGGAAGGGAAGGGAGGGAAGGGAAGGGGAAGGGAAGGGGAAGGGAAGGAAGGGAAGGGAAGGGAAGGGAAGGGAAGGGAAGGGAAGGGAAGAGGGAAGGGAAGGGAAGGGAAGGGAAGGGAAGGGAAGGGAAGGGAAGGGAAGGGAAGGGAAGGGAAGGGAAGGGAAGGGAAGGGAAGGGAAGGGAAGGGAAGGGAAAAAAAACAACAACAAGAACAACAGACAATGAAGTGCAATTTTCTTTGTACCATTTCCATCAGTGACTGGTGGAGTGTACCACAACCCACCCATGCTGGCTTGGGCTTCTTCCACCTACCTTTAGTTATCTGCAGTGAAAACATGTCCATCTGAGATTGTGCCCTTGACTATCCTTTCAAATCATAGAGAAGCTATTAAAAAGACACACATTCATTTCAGAAGTAAGATAAATTAATTTCTTCCTGATTTAGGAAGAAAAACAAAAAGAACAAATAGAAAAAAACATACTTTATGTAGCTTATTTCATTATGTCTCCCTATTACTATGAAGATATCTAATGTCTGTATACCCTAAAGGTTAGCCTTCATGCACAGGTCTGTATGCTAAAGCTCTGAAGTTAAGGTACATGCTTGGACTCTGAGAGAATTAAAGAATAAGTCAAGTTTATAACCACTCAGACAACTTTAGCTTATGACAAAAGAAGAGTAGGGTAATTTCATTACAATCTACACATACCTTGACAGGAAAAATATTAGGTAGTAAAGTCCACTTTAATTTAACAGAGAAAGCCATAAAAAGTGCTAGGAGTCATACAAATTCAAGTGACAAAGAAGACATTTCTAGTATTGAGAACGACCAAACGTGCTTCACAAATTCTAGATAGACCATCACTGATGTTTCCACATAAGGAATATAAGCTGTATTGGAGAAGAACTCAAACATATACAGAAGGGTTAAAAATGGGAACAATTGTGTTATGAAAAAGGTTAGAGAATCCAATTTGGCAATCCTTCTTAATTTAGAAAATAAATATCTGAGAATTTATTTATTTGCCTTCTTCTTCCTTACATCTTCCTTATATAATATTATCAAGTTATCAAGTTGATGTGGGACTGTTTATTGTTTCATATATGCAACACAGGTCTAATAGTCCTTATTGATATGCAGTCTTTTTATGCATTTCAGAAATGAATGGAATGGAATAGTTCAGTTGGAGGGAGCCTTCAAAGACCATCCAGTGCAACTGCGTGACCAATACAGAGCTAGCCAAAAGTTAAAGCATATTAACGAGGATATTGTCCAAATGCCTTTTGAACACTAACAGGAATCAGTGGGTCATCAACCACTTACTAGGAAGCTTGTTCCAGTGTTTGACCAACTTCACAGTAAAGAAAATTTTCATAATGTCCAGTCTGAAACCCTCTTGACACAGCCTTGTGATGTTTCTGTGTGTTCTCTTATCAGTTACCAGGAAAAGAGACCTGCACTTTCCTCTCCCACTTCCCTTCATTGGGAAGTTACAGAGAGCAATGAAGCCACCTCTTAGCCTCCTCTTCAAACTAGACAACGCAAGTGTTCTCAGTCTCTCTTCAGGGAACATGCCTTCCAGCACTTTCATCAACTTTGTTGCCATTCTCTGGACACTTGACCTTCACCATTTATTTTCTGTGTGAATGATTTGCTATTCCAGCCTCAGAACATCAGGCCTGACCCTGGTTCACAATCTCTTAAGATCACATTGTGTCTTTCAAACTAAATACCACTACTTTAGTACAACACCAGAAGCATGGAGCAGTTCCACTTGCTGTACTTCTCAGAAGTATGTTTTAATTGAAGTTAGATGAATCTTCCTTTCCTTGTATCTTTTTTCTTCCATTTCTCCACTTTCCCCTCCTGATGTAGTAGAAGGGGAGCACATGAACCACAGGTATATATATATTCTGCAGGCATCACTGCTCTGCTGTTATGTTCTACTGCATTGAAGAAAATGAATCTTTTCAAACTGGTGAATTTTCCAACAGAAATGGACCAAACAGACTCAGTTCATTGAATAGAAAATGTAATGGTGATCTAAACCTATTACCTTCAATGGAGTCTGTGACATTTTCTTCAAGCATATTGATCTGCTGGAGAGAGGTGGGGGACCAAGGGAGAAAGGGAACTTTATTTTTTTTTACTCACCATGTTGTGTTAGTCATTGTAATGTTAGTCACAATGTACAAAAGACTCATAGACTCAACAGGGCTAGTCCTTTTGTAGAAACTACAATAAACACTTTTCTAAAGAAGAATTAAAAAGCTACTTTAGAATCAACTCTAAGTATATTCTACAATTGCTACAAATACATTGTTATAATAAGTGGCATTTTTTCCCTGCTCTCCTCCAACATTATCCCTTGCACAATATCCAAGCTGATTTCAACCAAACATACCAAGCACTTGTCCAATGGTCCATTCTTCTTTTGTAATTTGTAATACCTTTCAGGTAGTTAATCGCATTTTTCCCTATGCATATCTCTTTCTACTAGGCTGTTAACAGAGACAGAACTTAATTCAAATCTTATTTAACTTAATTTGGACTAGCAACATGTTCTTTAGGAAGGAGAAATAATAAGAAGAAAATCAGCCTCAGAAGATTCAGCCCTGTTAGTTGTATATATATATTTATTTATTTATTTATTTATTCTTGTTTTGTTTTGTTGTAGCATCATGTCTCTAGAGATTAGCAGAGCAGCAGAGAATTTTACCTTATTACAGAACTGACATTTGTGCTGTTGTAGTTAGGGTTATGTCAGTGCTTCTATTATAATATTATTCCTCAGCTTTTCTGAATAAAATGCCTTCTTATTTGGAAATTTTTACATTAACATTGTGAATTTATCTTTTGTTCCTAGACTTGTGACAATAGATATGCCATCTTTCTATTGTATAGATCTACTTTTGAATGCGCTGCAAATAATTTTGTGGTTGGGGAATATTAGTAAGAACGTCACACATACTTTGCAGACAACATACTGGTGTAGATGGAAGACACATTAAAATTCCTTGGCAGGATCAGAGTGCTAGTAAAGTTCTTTAATATTAACATAATATTGAGTCCATTTATTTTGGCATTATCTTAATTTGATCCATTTTGCACCTTGTCCATGGTACATATATATATTTTTTATTTATGCCAGTGTATGAAACTATTGCATTTTGTTGTAATCTGAATTTTATAATCTTGCCTATTACTTACAAGCAATCTGCTGCTACAGTTGTTCTTACGTGTTTTTATAAACTAATTTAACATCTGTTTGTATTATATAACTGTATCAACTTACAAATGGGCAATAGAACTTAGCATTTGTGAGAACTACCATGCAGATAGAAGGAGTTACATTAGTAAAAATAAAAAACACCCAGTATTTCATTGTAAGTTTCTAAATAAGCTTTGTTATCAAGATTGTTTTACTTTCAGTAGGGCTTATAAATTGAAAGGCTAGGTCATTTATATGAAACTATCAGCCAGTATGTTTCTTTCGGAAATAAATAAATAAATACTTTAAATCATAGTTAAATTTAGTTTTAAAGTTCCAAACCGTTCTTTACCCACAATGTGATTCTGGGATCTGAAGGCATATATACAGTACATGTTAGCAAATGAACAAATATAAAGTGGAAGTTAAAAAATTGCTCTGAATCATTAGAAAGATTTAATTAAGATACAAAGCCTGTAAACTTGTCTGGAAAGAACTGAAAGTAGAATTTAGACCCCCAAAATATCAGACCAAAGCACTGAGCATACATGTAACAAACACCTTTTTTTTTTTTTTTTTTTTCAAATATATTTACTTACTTTGGCATATTTAATAGGAAATACATTGTATAGTGCTGCTTCTTTTCTTTGGGTCTGTACTTAAACTTTTACCAAAGCTGCTCCTGCTACAAGTGTTAAGAATGGTATCTGTTAATGGTAACCATTAAGTGGTTAAGAATGGTTAAGAATCATTTGCAGAGATAAGATAGGACCTCCTAGATGTCCACTAAGGTTAAGGTCTTGTTTAAAAATGTATTGCATATGTGAAAATAAGTCTCTGCCCCAAAGAACTGAAAGGAAATAATGATTCCTGTCTTTTTGGAGATAAGGTCTAATGCACAGAGAAAGGTGTTTTGTCAAGGGTCAACATGTCTGTAGGGCAAAATGGATCTATAATTCCTAAATACCTTTACTCTCAAACTCATAGACTACAAAGCATGACATAGGGCCTTCAGAATTCACTGGTCCAACTCAGCTGACAACATTCCTATGACCTTGGCTAATGAGAATTCCCAGTCTTCAGGACTTAACAGTATCAAGGTATCAAGGTTAGATTAGATTTAAAGCCAAGACGGGGCTGTCAGCTGGATCTGCGTGCAGATCTAGATCAGAAACAAACCACGTATGTTCTGTTCAGTTCTGTCTCTAGCAGACAGTGTAAAAAAAAAAAAAAAAAAAAAAAAAAGACTAGATATTCAATGCAAAATGCCTAGTCTGTGGTATTTCTTGTGTTGGTACAATTTATCATCATTCACTGTGCAGCAAAATATTCAAGGATATTTTGAGGACATAAAAATGTCCTTCACACATCTTCTTTTACTGAATTTTGCCTTTAACTTTACACTGTTGCCTACTATCAGCAAGATAATAAAATGAGTGATTTAAACAAAAGTATTGCTTAAACATGTTTGGGATTATAAAATGGGCGGGAGAAGTTGTGTAAGAGGAAAAGGAAAAGGCATGCTTTTGTTGTTGTTAGCTTGTTTTTTGTGTGTGTGTTTTTTTTTTTTTTTTTTTTTTTTTTTTTTGGCTAATTTGATCCTATCATCAGTTTTCTTTTTTTTTTTTTTTTTTTTCAGGATGGGGATACATAACTTTTTTTTTTTTTTCATTACAAGTTACATGTCTATATTCATTCAAGTAATCCCTGTAATAATGTAAATGATGGCTGTGATAGAATGGGAAACATTTCTAATGCCGTTGCTCATTGTTAAGCTACAATCTTTAAAATTTTCCTATATAAATAGTAAATTAAATGCTTTAAAACAGTATAAAATGTGCTGAATATTTCTGAGGAGATAGAATATTTCCCTTCAGAGAATTTAACAACACATAGAAAGCCACCAGAACCACTTTACATAGTGTGACAAGCAATGATGTTCCAGAAAGTGGGAAATGATGACGAATAGCCAAAACTGGGAAGAGATATTCAACTATTTCACTTAGTGGTAACTTACCTTTCCCCCCTTTGCCCAGGCAACTTCTCAGACTCTAAGACAAGTGTATTATTAGAAGCACATCTCCAAGTAAGAATATGTGAATGAGAAGCTGCTTGGAAATGTGCTTCTCATATTCACATATAAGAACATGTGAATATGAGAAGCACATCTCCAAAGATTTTCAGGCAAATGGAGGATTAGAAAGAATAACAAGGAAAATAATTGTTATGGACTCTGTTGGCTTTAATGCATAATTATTCTGCTTTGTTTCTACATCTGGAGATGTCACTGTGAAGTCCAGATCCTGTATAACTAGATTTAACATCAGAATTATCTTCTCTATTGATGGGGGTTATATGATCTCCTGAGGTTTATCCCAAACCAAATAGTTCTATAAGACTATAAATACCTGATACAGTTTACGTCTCTAGGATGTGTAGTAATGTCAATGAAGATGTTATGACAGACCTTAACAAGACCTATCAATCTTAATAGTGATATCAAGGCCAATAAGACTCGATTTGCCTGTATAGCCTTATCTGAAGTCTGTGCTGTTAACAAAGCCAATAATTAGAAAAAAGGCAGCATGTATGTGTAACATCTTATTTTAATGTAGACATATTCCTAGTCTTTTGTTCACTAGACTTCTTTCATTTCCAAGACTAATGGTGATAACTGTCAAGTGGTCTAGCAAACTCAGCTACTTCTTAGAGAAGCATGTGGTATGATCTTTTACTATAATGGAACGGATTGCCATGCAGTTGTAAAACACACTGTGAGATGTGTTTTACAACACACAAAACACACTTGACTGTTCTACAGTGTAAAGGGTGCATTTGTCACTTTCCTCTCTACTATTCATATTCATTGAATAGTTTGCAGGATTCTCAATTATGGACTAGAGGCCAGTAATGTTAGATCTGACATTCCTGTAGAAATTTTTAACTGCTTTTTATATCCAGTCTCACAAATAAAGTATTTCTCATTGTTAATGAAACATTACAAATCTGATACACGCATAATGTTCAGATAAAACATCATCAAAATTTTGTCCACTTACAGATCACGTATGCAACTGTGACAAGCTTAAACATCTATAATGATATAGATGCATTAAAAATGTTCAGTTTTTGATATTGAAGCTCTTCTTAGGAATGTGTTGAATTTTGATGAAATGTTTACTCAGAGAATGTTAAAGCAAGTCATTTTGACATCTACATTTCATTTTAATAGCATTGATGTATTTCATTTCCATAAAATAAAATCATTTTAATAGAGAGAAATAAAAATATACTCCTAATGCTGAATTTTGTTTGTTTTTTTGTTAAAACTTTAACACTAATCTCAGTTTATTTAATAACAGTAGGTGTGTAAATATAATTATTATACAGGTCTACATGTAAAGATAGTTTAAGCAGATACTCAACATTGGAAAGTAGAAATAAAATTATTTAACCAACTCAAACAAAAATATTTTACTCTTTGGAAATGAAATGTTTTCACATTAAAAACAAAACCTAAACAACAACGAAAAAAGTTTTGTTCTAGGAAGGATGCATTACCTATTTTACCCTCTAATTTTCACTTTAGTGGAAAATTTACCTCAGTAAGTTCCCCCAAAATCCTGTGATATAGCATAAATTTCCTCATCAAATCATACAAAAACATAGATGATCACATTATGATATTATGATTAATCTGCTGTGTAAAAGAGTTCACTGTAGCACAGCCTTGGCTGCCAGCATCTTTTCCTGCACTACTAGGATGATACAACGTTTAATGACTTTTGCAGAACATTCATATTCAAAAGTCCATGCTGTGAAATCTATGAAAACCTAAAAGCACTTCAGTAAGATGACTCTGCACATTGTTATGAATTATGCTCAATTATCCAAGATATTAGATTTTAATTTAGCGTAGACCCTGTCTGGTAAATTTTGACTCCATTATCACTGCATCTACACTTAGGGAAGCCTTTTTAGATTCCTATGGGGTTATTGAGCTGAATTTGCACCAAACAGTTGGTCGGTTTTATAAGTAGTTTCCTGAAACTGATGGAATTACAGTGGAGTAAAGTGATGAAAGAGAGAAACAGAAACTGTTCTCATGAGTGAAACAATGTCGAACTTTTCAAACAGTGATAATTATGATTCATTGAATAAACACACAATTCCAAAATATCTGGATGGATGAAATCCAGGAATTTTATTTGCCTGGATTATAAATAAGGACAGCTCTGAAATAAGGCTAGAAACCTTAATCTAAATGATCACAGGCAAGTTTCAAATGAAAAACTGTAGGAGGAAGCTTCATTCATTCAGAAGTGTGCTTTACAAAAAAAAAAAATATATATATATATATATTTGAAAATATATTTATATATATATATATAAATATATTTTCAAGTATATTTATTTGAAAGAAGAAGGAAATGGGCCTAAAGCTTGTGGGAATTAGCAGAAAAGAATAACAGAACCAGGACTGAATGCATACAACATGTTCAGAGTAATAAACAACAGTGTTATTAGCAAATATAAAGCCTGTGATAAACAATGTTGTGATGTTTCATTCACTCTAATAGGCAGGAACAGATAATTAGTACAAATAAAGTAGAAAAAAAAAAATGTCTCTAACCAACTTTCTGAGCTGCTCTTAATGAATCAGGCCTTGGCATGCCACAAAACTCAGCAGTAGCTTTGGAAACCAGCTTTTGCGTTTCACAAAAAGAATATGTTCCTGTTGCTAATGGAAAACAACAGAAGCTAAAGGCAATTGCTTAAATTGTCATCCCTTCCCTTCCCTTCCCTTCCCTTCCCTTCCCTTCCCTTCCCTTCCCTTCCCTTCCCCATTCACCAAAGAGCTTGCAGAACTCTTTGGAATTCGTTTCCTATTGAAGCCCTAAGTATTTCTACTTATGGCTGCTTTAAAAACTTATCTATACTTATTTGTCTCATCTTGCAACACACCTCCCCCCCCCTTGCCCCTGCCCCCACATAGCTGTTTGTGTATGGGGTCATTATATTCCATTTTCATCTCATCTGTCCTAATCTTTCTTTTTCCTTTTTCCAGTCTATTTTTTTTTTTTTTCTTTCCATCATAAAAAGCCCAAGCCAGCTAGAAATTTACCTGGCATGCAGGGTGCTAAGGAAAATGCTGGAGTTGTTCTAATGCTTTTGTGTCTGGAGTATCCTCAGACAGCAGGGGGGTTTTGCCACATCAGCCATATTTTAAAGTTATGACAACATTAATCTTGACTTTGAATCATAATTACTCCTCAGCTGGAGTTTGATGTACCTGGAATTGCCACTTGCTCTTGTGAGCAAGTGTTTCACATTAGCAGTGATATAAGCCCAGGTAATGCTTAAAGTTAGAGGACAGGGGAAATGGGTCTTGGCAATTTACTAAAGCTTTTTAGTAAAAAAAAAGAACTATTATTAGTCTTAATAATGTAAGATGCCAGCCTAGATTTCAGTAAGCTACACACACTGAAATGCTATGGCTTCAAATGTAGTGGTCTTGCAGCACCAGTTGACTTTCAGTTCAAATAGGTAGTAACATTTTATAACTTAAATGAAAGATCTTTTTCCATTGCACCAACTCAGATCAAGTGACAAAAACTGCATTCTGAAGAGTTCTGCATGTATGTGGAATATGTTTTGTCACTTTTCTTTCACACACATCTTAACTTTAATTCTAGAGCTGTGTGAGTTTTGCTCTAATGAAGACTTCAAATATCATGTTGCATAAGCACAGCCATGAGAGCATGGCTGTGGCAGGGAGATACTAATGGTGTATGTGTGTGTATGTATGGAGGTAGGGTAAAGTTCTGTACTTTTTTTAACTCTGAGTTTTCTTTGAATTGCTGTTCATCACAAAGTTCTTCTGTGACTTTCAGCACTGAGTTACTGATGCTTTGGCACATTTCACCTAACTTTAAGCATTAAAGTCTTACCTAAAAACCTAGATCTGGAAACTTGTTCACTGTGGTTTTCTTCTGCAATCAATTGACAAAGATGAAGAACTCAAAGAGTGATTCAGATTACAGGTGGCCTGACTCTCCCTCTATGAGGAGCTTAAGTGACTAAGCATGTCAGCTAAATGCCTCAGCTTAGTGCAATGCATCAAAGATTTAGGACCCAATGGGATATAAGGACTTGAGTATCTAATCTAAGACTTACACAAAATGTACAGTAAGCACTTAGACTGTCATCCTTAGCTGACCCTTCATGCCTGTGGAGCTTAAAATCTTTTGCCATCTGACTTCTTATGTTTAAAGTTCCCCAGGTACCTGTAACTGTATTAAATTTTGGCAGGGATGAGCAGCCTATCTCATACCTACTATTGATTACAATGCAGCAACTAGGCTTTCTTCTGTTGAAGTCTCCTGGGAGATCTAATTCTAAAAGACAATCTTAAAAAGGCCTTATAAGCTTTTATAGTAATAGGGATATCTATGCACTGCAGTGGTTTCCACCTCTCTTTTCAAGCAGATTAATGGTTGTCATTTCTTTAAATTAACATGTTAGTATTTTGAGCACTTAGGAATGATGTGGGAGACCTGTGTTCATTTCCACACTTTAATGGATTTCAAACATTTCTCTGTGTACCAAACACAATACATATTATTGCAGCTCAAGGCAAAAGACAGAGAACACTGATTTTCACTCTATTTGCTGACATCATAGTATTTAATATTTTGAATTGGGAAGAGGTGAAGAAAAAAAAAAATAAAAAAAAAAAAAGGAAAAAAAAAGAAAAGGACCAAGGAAACATTGTAACAGGAAAATTAGGGCATTCAGTGGAGACAGGAATAAAACATATTGCACTTATCACATAGGTACAGTGTATATTCCAACAGTGTCTATAAGTTAGCATATAGAGTATATTTTCACATTCTATTTTTTCTTGCAGTACCTTTAGTATCCAAAGATCTGAAGAGTAAAACACAGATCAAGTAAGAAGAAATACATATATAAGTGCCTATGTTTAGTTCAGAAGCTCGGGCTCCATGCTTAACCTTTAGCTTAAACTTAAGCTTTTTTTTTTTTTTTTTTTTTTTTGACATTTAAGTAAGGTGCCTGAAAACATATACAGTTTTGCCTCCTGGAGTAAGTCACAACTGTGTCCAACCCCTGAATATCCAGCTGTGATAAAATGATACTATCATTTCCATGCCCAACAGAGAAAAGATGTACATTATTTGGATACTGAAGAATAAATATTAAGATATCTAAAAAAGAGAGACCTATTTCTAACCACACAATGTCATGATGACATTTATAACCATATGTGACTACTAAAACTGCAGAGCTGCTTCTTGAGTTTAAAAGGAAAATTGTACTCAGAACCTGTTAACCTACTTGAATCAATAATCTGGATCCGCTTTCTACTTGACGTATGCTCACAGCATATCTGGCAGCATCATCTAAGGAGTGAGTAAGCACAAAATGATGAGTTACTTCCATCATTACAAACAGTCTTCCTACATTAGTTTTAAGGAACATTGGTAAGAGTTGGAGGAAGATAACAATGGTATTGATTGTAATCCAAATCAATGTTCGCATACACAGTAGTAAAACCATATCTATCTATCTTTGGTTTCATGTGTGTATGTGTGTGTATATACATGCATATATATATACACACAATGGTTGCTCTGTTAAGCTGCTCACTGCATTATTTTTAATGACAGTAAATATACAATTTCAGTCTACTTGGGAAAGCAAGTCAATCAGAATAAGAAGAATGAGGAAAGATGATGATAATTGGGATGTTAAATGTTCAGTGGTTAAATGCAAAAATAAACCATACTAACTCCCTGAGACTTGCTTGCTTTACAGATAAGGATAAATTCACTACAAGATTTTGAGATGATGTCCACAGAATAACATGAAATTAATAACTATCTAGGACAGAAATCTGTGAGCAATTATGTATGATCTTATTTTTTTTTTTTTTATTTTTTTTTTAAGATTTCCTTGATCTCTAAGTTTGTTTTATTGACCAAGTTTATCCAATTTCTTTTGATTAAACCATTTCTGTGTGTGCTTAATTTTGTCAAATTTTGACTGAAAGGCACAGTTCACACAGCTCATATACTTATTTCTGAGCAAAATGAGGGCAAAATGAATGAAAATTGCTACTGCAGCTGCAGACAGGTGACTTCCTGAGGACAGATCAACTTCAAGTCATAAAAGATGTATGGATTTTCCATGTTTATATGAAATAGGACAATATAGAAAAAGGCAGTTACTAGGAAGTAATTTTATCCTTCCCAGATTTACATTACTATGTGCTAGTTTTTTTTTTTTGGTTTTTGTTTTTCTGCAACGTTTTTGTTTTTGTTTGTTTGTTTGCTTATTTTGTAAACATACTAAAAGAGAAAAACAATATTTCAGAACACATCTATACAATACAGATTTTCTGTTCAACATGATGTTTGTATTTTAAAGAATTCCCATAATGTTTCAAAACCCTTGTGTAAACTAGAAAACAAACAAACTAACTAACTAACTAACTAACTAACAGAAACACTATGATTCTGAGGCAAGATTCCCATCTTTCTGATCAGTATCTCAAATCTGCACCATTGCATTGCATCATACCAACCATCTTTCCCAAATTTAACACAAATTTCCACACACAACGGGAAGGATGGGTAACAGCAAAACTTTGTATTGAAATGTATACCTCATTGTATTACTTTAACCAGATCTTTCAGATGGCCTTTCATATTCTCTTTCTATTATATCAAAACTTCAAAAGCACAGTTGCATTTCTTCACAAATTGAATGAGACTTGGATTTACTGTGATGGCAGCTGAGCCAATGGAGGTTGTTATGCTTGTCTCAGTCAATATAAAATGCCACTCTCTCAAACACACACGCTCAACTTACAATCCACAGGAGAATAAAAGAACTAAAAACAATAGCCGTATGCATAACTTAAGAGCATTCACTTATGAAAAATCTCCGAGGCTATTTAATAGAAACACAAATATTGGACGTATTTATATACAGTTAACAATAAGACATAAAAATATGCTGCAGCAAGCAAAGGGAACTCATCAGCCAATTTAAGGCTTCACATTTAGAGCAAAATTCCTTATTTATTTATTTATTTATTTATTTATTTGGTAATTTCACTTTCATGTGTATAATTCAAAATGTACAGAGTAACAACAGCAACAAATCAATATAATTCTTGTTTGTAAAACTACAGAGCTAATTTGTAACTTGTTTAAGAGATTTTTGCCTTATAAAACAGAAGCAACTCTCAATATTAAAGAGAAAATTAGGTCCAAAACAGAGGTATGAACTGGATTTTTCTGGCTCCTATTTGGTGCCAGATGTACCCTCACTTCTTTTAATGAAGCCCAATCTTAATTTACAACTCATAAAAATAAAGCAGCATCAGAATTTTTCATTACCAAAGAGACACTTGCTTAGCTCATGCCTGAAACTTTCCTTTCTTTCTTTCCTGTGCCTTGATTTATATCTAAGTGCTAAATTTAGCACTTGAACACTAGTGTTATTAGTTTTACACAAATGAGAAAGTACTTTCCCCATAAACAAAGGTTTTGAAATCCTGAAGTAACTTAAATCACTAAATCTCATTGTCTTTAAATTAAAGAGTAATTGGGTAAAACAACTATAGAGAGAGGCTGAAAAGCTGACCTTACTCAGGTAAGAGTTCTAACCACTACTCAAGGAAATAATATTGATAATCTTAGTAGCCCAACTGAAAATTAATTTAATGGAAAGTTGTTAGAGGGATACACCTGGAGTGAATTACAACTTGCTATATTACATTTTTCCCCATCTTTGAGTGAAAAGAATGTCAAGGATTCTATTTATTATTATTATTATTATTATTATTATTACTCTTTTTTCTGTTTCATGGAAATGTTGAAAAGTTAAACCAAGTTGGTCACCTCTGATCATCTTTAACACTCAGAAACTCCGTATTCTGAACTTTTAGATTGGTGATTTTTACCATTTTTTAATTAAATTAAATATATTGCTGTGTATAGAAAGAGGATGATTTAATGACTTAATGACTAAAAACATGAAAAAATTTAAAGACCAATAAACCAAAATGCAACATCCACCATTTATCCTATTTTGATTTTTTAGAGAAATTGAGATTGCTCGAGGTAAATTGTCTTCCCCTCCAAAAGCTGAAATATGAAGTTTAGCTTAGAACTGTAACTACCTGGCTTTGAGCTGATAAGTGTTAAGTACCTCCATGGGAGCTGTACACAAATCACCTTGAACCTGACACCAACATGGTCAGAAGAGTGCTTCTCCAGTCTCAATTCATTTTATTAACTGGATTATAACAGAGTATAATGGAAGCTTAGACACACAGTTCAAATAACCACCAAAAGTGTCTAAAGTCTCAAGATGTTTTTTAATTTAACAGCAGTATTCAGTTGCTCAAAAATCACTAACTGTCAGATGTTGGAAAAAACTTCTAAAGATACATACAAACCTCTGCTCAAGATGAGCTCACCTACAGCAAGTTGCTCGGGGTTTTGACCAATGGGCTTTGAGTATCTCCAAGAAAGGAGACTCAATGACCCCTGTGGATGACAAGTTTCAGTGTCTGATCACCCTCATTGTTATATGGTTTCCTAATTTATTTTATTTCTTTTTTATATGTTCTTTTCCTAAATAAATAAACAGGGGTGTCTGGCCTGTTCAAAATTCCCTGCCTTGCTTCTGGTTGCAACATATTTCTAGTCTTATTTGGATATCTGAGATACAGCAGGTCTACACTACCAGCAGACACTTACACGTACACCTCTGAATCACACCTTAGCTATCTGGCTATTGATGTACACTTACAAGACAAGTCAAAAGACATTTGGCCTCTTCACAAGGAAATTGCTCCTAACTGTCTAAAACACCAGTGTCAGAGAAGAACAAATCAGGTTCTATAATGTTCATATATCTCTCTACTGACAACAGAGACTAGCAACTAGATGACAAGCCATTAGCTTAGATTAAGAACAGAATTCAGTTGTTCAAGGATGTATTTATAATCCCTGTGAAATATGATAATTTGGCTCTAGAAACATGTTAGTGAAACATGTTAGTGTTTTATAAACTCCTTGGCATATCTATTCTAGAATAGAACATGTTTTCAATGCCTATTCTGCCGTATTTTGCTAGCTAACAGATTGAATTTTTCAATGTTTAAAATAAAAATATTTTTTTATTTTTAATCATTAGAATTTTCATATAAATATTAAAAATTGAATAGCAATTCAGGAGACTTGCATGTTTCTGGCATGACATTTTCCAAAAAAAGGCAGTTGGTTCTATCCCCAAATTGAAACTGACTTGGAAGCTGATCCCAGTAGGGAGCACATAGGGAACTGTTAAGCAGAGAACTTTGTAGAAAATTATAGGTTTATAAACCTTAAATTCTGACTGAAAAAAAAAAAGGGGGGGGGTAATCTGCATTACTAGTGTATAAGCACGTACTCTGTGAAACCTTAAAGAGATTGATATAAAAACTTCAGCCTTTGAAAAGACAAGATATCATCCTTTCTATAAGTCAGGCTAAATTAGCTGTTTCCACGTTGTTCATATCAACAAATGAAGAAAGCAGGTATTTCTACGTGGCCTACTCATGATTAAAGATCACTGAGGCCAAAAAGATCCCTGTGAATATCTGTCAGAATACCTATGCAAAGTCATAGATTTCTGATACATCCTTTATTAATGACTGTGCAAACAAATACCCAAATTTGTTGAAAGGGAATAACTGAGGTCTGTAGTTATCTCAGTGGTAATGCTACATTATCTCTGAAATGTCTCAACATAATGATGAAGTAGGCTTTGACAATGTTTTCTAGATGGTAGAAAGGTCTAAAGACCATTCCTGTATTTTGTTTTATTTTTTGTGCCATTATTTGAATGTGCAATCTTATGAATTATGCTTGTTAAAAAAACTCTCTGCCTCATTTTACTCATTTTTAAAATATGTATTGTCTTCTAAGGTGTTAGTTTGTTTGTCTGTTTTTAAATTATTATTTGCTTATTTGTTTTTTCTTAATTTGGAAGAACATCAGAACACTTTTTTAACAGTTGAAATACTGTTAAAAACAGTTAAAAATCAGTTAAAATAGGTTACCACTCAATAGTAAAAAGTCAATATTTAGTCATTGCTAATTTGGAATCATATGATTACAGCCTGTCTTTTATGAATAGCAAACTGTGTAGTTTGGTGGAACACATCTGGATTTTTGTTTTGTTTTGGTTTTGTGCTTTTCTTATTAAAAAAAAGAGTTGTTTATTATTATTATTGTTGTTATTATTATTATTATTATATATGTTCATTACTTTATGATTACTTCATATATTAATGAACTATCGTCCTTTGATTTTTTTAAATTATTATTTATTAAGGTGGAATGCATTTAACTGAACTTTAATAATAAAAATTATTTTTTTTCTTAAATCATCTAACTTTGTTGTAAAATCATAGAGGCATTCAGGAAAAGATAACATCAGTGACAAAAAGGTGCCTTCTCTTGGAGCTGAACACTCTTCCAACAGCTAAATGGAGGTGAGTAGACTACTGGTTTAGACTAGATGACAAAGTTTTAGAAAATTAAAACTAGGGCAGATTGATCCAGCCATTCACGTTAGCTGTTATTAATTTATGGTGCATGATAGGAAAATAAATCACATATTATTAAGAGAGGGTTTTGTTTAATTACTTCTACTGCAATCTCTGTATCTTTTCCAACCCTAGGGAGCAAGAATTGTCATTACATAATCCTTTCTCATCTTCAGGAATCCAGTGATCCTTACGTTTCATGTATAAGAGTTCTGACTTGTGAGTAAAAAGGGTACTTTAAGATTTCTTGAAGATTTAAGAAAGTCCAGGTTTATCTGTGATATGACTTTTCTCTATAACTGATAAAAGACCTCCAGTGCTGATTCAAAAGAAAAAAAGAAAAAAAAATCTTCTGATTTCCTCTGATATTCTCTTCTGATATCCTCTTCTGACAAACTTACTTTCTTTTACTGTCATCACTTAACTTACAGCATTTCACAGCACCATACAAAATGATGTAACATCCATCATGATTCGTACTCAACCTCAGCAGAGGAAAGTTCATAACAAGTGAAGTCTAGTTTGCAATGTAGCAAGGCTTTATTACCCTATAGAATTTGTTTCAAACTATAGTCTGAAAAGTAAAGGTGAAAAAACAGTGATTACAAATGAGGTCTCCAAAGAAAAAGGTAGAAATATTTAATGTAGATAATTATGCAAACAAGATTTTCATATCCTAAGTTTTAATAAAATTAGATTTAACAAAGCTCTCCAAGGAGATGGCCCCTAGGATTTTATCAAGACAAGCATTCTTAACCAAAAAAAAAGCTTAAAGATAAAATGAATTAAAGGTGAAGTATAATCGAAGTACTGGCCAAGAATTTGTACAACTTTACTCATTTTTAGAATAATATTTATAATATTTATAACACATATATGTATGTATAACGTGGAAGAAGAATTAGAGGAAAAAAAGGCACTGAAGAAAATTATTTTTTTTGATCCATTTCTATATGTGTTTTTTACAACTATTGGTACTGAGATAACTTCAAGACGAAATCAGATGCACTGAGTTGGCCAAAGTTAAATTAAGTCTCATTTGTCAAAAGTGAAATCCTAAGGGACTTAGGCTCACATATTATATTGCACTTCAAATTTAGATTTTTGTCTTAAACTGCCTAGATGCTTCTGGCTACTGTAATTCATAATTAGATTTTAAATTACTGGATGTACTGGGAAGATCAAACAAAATTTAAATTTGCTCCATCTCTGCTAGAATTCCTCTAGGACTACTATTCAAAGCGGGAAATGGATACAGTAGAGGACATAGTAACCTCCAGGGGAGTTCTGTTCTCCTGCTTAATGTCAGATAGAATCAAGGGCCATGCAGTGTTTGACTCCTGACCTTTCAATGTCTCTTGAGGAGAAACAATGTTCACCTCACACAGAGTCTGAACTTCCCACTTGGTAAGCAATGCTGGCTTTTAAGCAATGACAAAATCATAAGGGATCTCTGTTGTAACTAAACCACACAACATCACTGATCACACAGCTCAAACAAACAATTAATGTAGCATTTAACCTGCTTATAAAATCACATTTTTATGCACTTATTACCCTCTTTTTGTTTTGTCTTTTTATTATATATTATTTGATCTGTGTTTGGAAATTTCTCTGCTATGTCAACTTTTCCAAAGTTTCTTTCTATGGTGTCTAAATCTGTAAAACACCGACATCCAAATCCAGTTGCATTTCGCTTTGCTTTCACTGGTAACAGAGAATTTAGCGCTAACAGAACACCAAATGTGTAGTCCATCTTAGATGAAGAGTGATGGATAACAGGTACCACTGGGTGAAATCTATAACTAGTGATATGCAGAGGTTACACTGCTCTACTCGTCATTACGAAGGGATCATATTGGTACTTTTCTGGCCTTAAAACCCATGAACTTCTTATGAGTGGAAATATTTTATATTTGATATATCTCCCCTTTCTGGAAGGGGGAGTTTGTGCTTTTACGTGGTCGTATTTCTATAGCTATTTCTTATCAAATGCAATTCTCTCTCTATTTTCCCCTATACTATATAGTCCTGCATTTTATAATCCTACAATACAAACTGCATGGTTTCTTTGTGTCTACTCTCTCTGATGTAAATATCAATAAGTAGTTACAGTTAAAATGCTATTTCTTTCCTGTTTAAAAATAATCAATGCAAAGAAAAAGAAAGGAAGATGTATTTTTTCTCCCACATAGAAACATTTCATTTTAACCCAGAGGAACATCTTTGATCATGTCTTAATTCCTGGATGATACACAAGACGGTCTTTTCTATTTAGAGCTTATACAACCTGGTTGTTCTGAAATACACAAATGCATATAATTAAGGGCAAATATAGTCTTGATCTGAATGATGGAGAAATTAATGTGAAAAAAAATATGAAAGAACATACAGTAAACATACAACAGAAACATTCTGGATATATCAGACGTACTGCACTTGGACACATTGACTCTGTAGTGCATGGATGTGGCATAGAAATCATAAGTCTTCTCTGATGAGGTTTCTGTATGTTCACAAATCTTTTACAAACTACACTTCAGTGAGTGGAGCTAATGGAGTGGACAGGTAAATTCCCTTAAGCCCAAGCCAGTCAGTCTGTGTTTTCACTTAGGAGTAATTCTCATCTTCATATGCATGCTTTACCTTGTAATCTGTGCTAAAAATATTGTGGAGGCCTTTAGTCTCACATAGTTGGCTTTTCTTGTCTAATTCCAATGAACATTCTCTCCACAACATTTTCTTCATTCTGCTACTAAACGGTGACAGGAAAACAAAGCAAAACAAAACAAAACAGAACAAAAAACTTTCTTCTATACACTTATGTCATGAGTGAAGCTGTTGAATTAGTCTGATTATAATGACATTAAGCATTTATGACATTAGATATAGCTTAACCATCTGTTAACTGTAATACCCACACAGAATGCTACCTAAAAATTTTATATCGGCTATGAGCAGACATGATTCAGGACAAGGAAAATCATTTTTCAGACCGAGTAGAAGCCATATCTTCTTGCACCACCTTGCTTTTTCTTCATCAGGACACCTAGACGTCCTTACATATATTTTCCATACTGAGAAAAGAGAATTACATTATAAAACCTCCACTCCAAGGTATTCAAATTGTGAAGTACGTAAAAAGAGTATTATTACAAACAAATGTTGAACTTTATTTATGAGAAGTTATCACAGGTATCTTTAGTATGGAAATCATCTACCTCAGAGTTAGGAATGATGTAACAACCTTAACTGATGAGAACCAGATATTTTGGTATTGATGTTACAGGTAGCCTGGAGACTTAGACATGAATAATATCTGTGGATTCCAAGGATGTTCAATTTTAAATCCCTTGCACCAAATTTCCCTATGGATTGTTGGACTCATGTCAGATTAACTCTTAAAAGAAACATCAGTCTCTATACTATATAGTTTCAAGCATCTGTAAGAGAAATGAGTGATCATTTAGTACCTGAAGACCCACAGAGGAAAACTCACAAAACATGAATTAACCACAGCACAGATCCTAACATTTATTTCATCTTGATTCCTTTGAAGAAAGAAAGCTGGAAAACCAGAGAGCTGGATTTAAAACTGTGTTTGCTACAGGCTTCAGATGTTACAGGCTTCATCTTATTCACATCTCACATGGTTCAGATGGTTAACTTAGTTGTGACTACTTGGCTTGACTGATAATGCAGAGAGCTAGAGCCTGGCATACACAGATAATAGAAACTCCAAATTGCAGAATTGGCTTGAACTTGGACTTCAGATGAATTGCAGTGCCTAACATGCATCTGTACTAACAAGCCTGAATATATTTATTAATCCTTTCAAATCTCCATGCCCCAAATGCTAAATGGAATGATATGTGCTTCCTTAACTGACAGGCCTACTGCTAAAACAAATATATTAAACTTGCTGAGCATTTGATGGCCATAGAAATCTTTTTAAAACTCCTTAAAGTTAAGAAGACCTAAAGACTTTAAAACTTCTAGTATAGTTAACCAGAGTCCTATTGTAAAACCAGTTCTAAAACCAGAAATGCATGAACATGAAGAATTAAGAGAAGGAAACTATGTGTGGCTTTTCAGAGAATGGAAGGAAAGCTGTCTTTGAAGCTTGAAGTGACCTATGTGTATCCTCCTAGTTTGTGTATATACATATGTACAAGTAATGTTCTTTATAATTCCATGCCTTTGAGTATCCAGGATTTATTTATTTAGGGTGGAATCAAGCTGAGTAGGGCAGTTGTATCATATGAAACTGCCTTGGAGTTCACATTTAATCTTGTATCCTTTGCATTTATGTTTTTGATAATTTTAGGCTCTTCTGATAGCCCTTTCTGATAGCCCTTGGAACAATTTATAAAACTGAAATAATAAGCCATTCTGCCTTCTTGCTGAATTTCACTACCCTGAAAGATGGAAATCCTACGGAAAGTCCAGTTTCTTTTTTATCTCAGCTACAGAAATTGCTGCTTGAGGCAAAAAGAAAAACTGTGAAAAATGTTAAGACAGATACAAATGATGAGATGTTGAGGTTTATTTCAGTTCCTGTGGAATCAAAACACTCAGCCAGAAAGTAAAAATAGAAGGGAAAAGAAAAAAAATAAATCTAAACCTTTTCCACCCTACAGAGTATAAACTATCTTCCTTTTGTTTCCCAGTTCATAATAAATAGTATTTAACACTGTGTGTTTAAGTCACTTTTTGTTGCTTTTTTAATCTGGTAATTAGTTTTTCCATGAATCAAATACTTTTTAAGGAGATCAAACTGAAATAGCATTTAGATTAATTCTGATGAGACTGATGCTATGCTTCATTTGACCAAGGGTGTTTAAGAGTTGAACAATAATGTGTAATATAGAAAGTCTTTAGCAGCAACCTTTTCTATTCTAACTAGTGCATAATATTGGTTTTGCAATCATTTAGTAATTATATAAGGAGGACATATTTATTACGAATTATTGATTTTATAATTACTGCTGCTAGTGTTCACATTATTACACAATGAAAATCTTTTAATATACGATGTTTTTCACCCTCAGCTGGCAAGAAGATAGTGCAATGTAATTTACTGAGTAGCCAAGACTAGATTTTTCTCAGCACATTTCTTGGCCAACTACCTAAGTGGCTTGCTTGCTGGCTTGCTGAAAAAAACAAACAAACAAACAAACAAAAAACAAACAAACATATATATATATATTTATATATATATTACTAATGACACGTAAACCAAGAAGAATGTCCAATCTTTCAAGGTCATTCCTGGAAGATGATTGTAGTCAATTGATGAAAAAAGGCAGAGAAAGAAAGAGAGAAAAAAAAAAAAAAAAAAAAAAAAAGGAAAGAAAAGAAAAGAAAAGAAAAAAAAAAAAAGAGAGAGAGAGAAATCTGTTTAATTATTATTTTACTGCTAATATCACCAGAAATTAAAAGTTATAGCTTTAAATTTGCTGTAAGCTAAATAAACATAAAAGACCACTATCGTACTCTGGATCATGACACATGAAGACATATCTCTTATGAAATTGATTTTTCCACATATGCAGGCTGACTGCTCAGTGCAGCTATCCTGCCTGTAGAACTGCAGGGGAAAGTTATATTTGAGGCTAGTATATAATTGTCAATATGTTTTATATTCTTGAGCAAGGGATTTTTCTTCAAGACATGTATAAAAGAGATTGTCCAAATTTGCCATTTGATTGGGCCTGCAGTTGCTCACTAATAGCTGTTGCTAAGAAACTGTCACCTCAAACAAAGAGGAGTTCAGAGCCATCAAAAATCTTTAGGAATAAGGCTCTCCTTTACTGGCATCAGAATTTAACACTCTAGTTACAGAACATAGTCTTGGCAGGTGTTGAGATGTTGGATTGCATGGAAGATGCAAGTACCTTTCACATCTTCCTCAACATTTGCCAGGATTGAAACACTGATTCTGTCTCCTACAGACACGTGGACATAAACACACGTCTAAACATATATGAAGATTTAGCAATGAGCCCATTGTTGGATATGGGTTTGAATTTTGTAATTTGGTTGCTTAGGACTGTACTGGGTCTTGCTGGAATGTTAACTTTCCCTGCAGCAGCCCATACAGTGCTGTGCTCTGCACCTGTAGCTGGAACTGCAGTGTTATCACACCAGTGTTGTTTCTACTGCTGAGCAGTGCTGGCACAGAATCAGGTCTCTCTCTAACCCTCCTAGGGGGTGGGCAAAAAGTGAGAAGAGAAACATCACCAGGGCAGCTGACTTAAACCAACCAAAGGGATATTCCATACCATATGATGTCACATTCAGCAATAAAAGGTGGAAACAGGAAGAAGAGGGGAGAGGTGGGCTCTCATGAAAACATCGGTCCTCCTCCTGAACACCGGCTACGTGCGTTGAAGCCCTGCTTCAAGGACGTGGTCAGTCATCGCTCATTTGTGGGAAGTAGAGAGTAATTTCTTTGCTCTGCACTTCTACATAGCCTTCATTTGTTCTATTTACTTGTTTTCCTCCTTTTCCTTCCTTTCCTCCTCCCTTTTCCCCTTTCCTTTTTTTTTTTTCCTTTATTTAAATGGTTTAGTTCATAATAATCTTTCTTTAATTATTATTATTATTATTTCCCTTTAATTAAATTATCCTTATCTCAACCCGTGAGTTGTTCTTTGCTTTACTTCTCCCCCTCCTCATTTAAGGAGAGGGAGTGAGAGAGCAGTTGTGGGGTTTAGCTGCCCAGCATGGTAAAACCACCACAAGGACCCAAGGAATGACACTGTTGCAGGGGATGTTCAGGTTAAATATTCGGAAAAGGTACTTCCCTGAGAGTATATGCTGGCACTGGAACAGGCTCCCCAGGGAAATGGTCACAGCACTGAACCTGCTGAAGTTCAAGGAGTATTTGGACAATGCTTTCAGATGTGTGATTTAATCAGGGTATTCTATTATTCAATGATTCTTTGCCAGCAGTAATTTGTGTGTGTATGTGTGTGTGAAAGAAAAAAATTCTAATAAAACATATCACATCAAAATCAGTTTGTTCAACGAGAATTAATTCTGTTTCTTTCCCATGTAGATTTCAGATCATCTCAGTTACATGATATCTTGCTCACAGTCTCAGTACTTAAATATAGACACATGCAAACACAGAAAGGAAACAACAAAATTCTGACTAGGGTCTTTAAAATTGTAGAAATAACTTACTGTTGTGTGACAGAAATGATATGAAGTGTCAGAAATTATATTTTGGACTTCATCACAATTTGAACATACATACTGGAAACCTTGAAAGAAGAAGTAGAAATTCTTATAAGTTCTACATAAGCATCTGACTCTTCAAGACGGGGGGAAATAAATAAATAAATAAATAAATAAATAAATAAATAAATAAAAGTCAAATGGAGAAGCTTACTCCATTTGCTTTTTTTTTTATTGTTTTTTTTTAAACAAAAGAATTAAAAAAAAAAAAAAAGATATAATAATACATGTATAATATGACCTTAGTGAGACAAAAATCAAAAATCAATAGGAATGGGATTGCTACCTTTAGTTTCTATAAGGTAGTTTCCATAACACTATTGTCTCCATTCAGTAAAGTGGGTTTAGGCTATTTCTGAATTTAAGCCTGTTAGGCTTTTTTTTTTTTTTTTTCCCATGTATTTCCAAGTTCTAATCATTCTAATAACGATTAGTCTATAGCTAAAGTGGGAGAGTCAAGAACATGTCAGGACAACCTGATTCCATACCAAGATTACATTGTCACACAACACTGCTCACCTTGTTCCCATTTAACCCACATTTTAGTTAAAAAAAAAAAAAAAAAAAAAAAAAAAAAGAAGAAATTGAGCTATGGAATTTCTAACCAAATCCTCATCCTTTGTACAGCTACCTTTCACATCTTCCTCAGCACTCAACACCTAAGGGCATATATGCACTCTGGGATTGCTTTTGCTAAGTAAATATCTGGTGTTCTAAACAATTGCAGGACTATAAGCAATGTATCATAATGATTGTGATATGCAGTCTGTGGCAAGTTTCACAACTGGTTGTGCTTCACCATGACAAATGCCTGAGCAATGCAATGTAAAGATCAATCAATCTTGACTTAGCATTAAGATGAACTGGATGGTCTAATGAGTCTTTTCTGTCTTTTATGGTAAGAGGAGATCAATCAACAAAGAAAATCAGGTGATACAAAAACAATGTTTTTTAGTGTTTATATCCCAAAGTTTTAAACTTTGAAAAATCTGTGACCTGTAAGAAAAATAACAACAACAACAAAAAAAGCCTGTTATTCCCCATTTTATTTATTTATTTAATTATTTTTGCAGCAAAACAAGTAGCAGAAAAACAGATATTAGGTGTTACTGTGCTATACTAAGTTTCTTAGTTTCTTTCTTTTTTTTTTTAATATGTAATGAATAAATAAATAAATAAATAAATAAACAGGAAATTTAAAATATTGTTTTCATAAAATATTTGAAGATTTTAGCAAAAAGCCTGGGAGATAATTCATCCCCTCTGCTGCCTTTTTCTCTCTCATTATCAATGGAGAGAGAAAAAGCTGAAGATGACATTTTTACATAATCACTTGGAAACCTAAAGTAAGGTGAGGTGTGCCTACACATTCAAGGATGTGTAGGTACAATCATGACAGCTTATCTAGTAAAGCAGTAGTTTGGGCTTTTCAAAAATAGTTTGATCAACACATTATCAGAAAATATTCCTACATCAAAAACTCTCTCTTCAGTGTTGTCTAATATTAGATCATTTTCAGAAACTAGTAACCAGAAACAAAATATTTATATGTAAAACTTAAATTGAAATTAAATTCTCCAAGATCTAGAAAATCAAAAATAAACATTTTGTCTATGCTTACGTCAGCTTTATCCAGCAGAGAAGAAGAACTTTCTTCAAGGTGTAAAGCTTCAAGAGCTTTCTTCCAATCTGCCTATTCACGTGTTGTAGGAGGAGGTAAAGTGTTCTATGGAGTTACCTAGCTCTCTTTATTGATTAAACTACATGGCAAATTCAGATTACATACAGAATCACAGAATCACAGAATTTCTAGGTTGGAAGAGACCTCAAGATCATCAAGTCCAACCTCTGACCTAACACTAACCAGTCCTCCAATAAACCATATCACTAAGCTCTACATCTAAATGTCTTTTAAAGACCTCCAGGGATGGTGACTCCACCACTTCCCTGGGCAGCCCATTCCAATGTCTAACAACCCTCTCAGTAACGAAGTTCTTCCTAACAAACAACTTAAAACTCCCCTGGCGCATTCCCCCTCATCCTGTCACCAGGAACGTGGGAGAACAGACCAACACTACCTCGCTACAGCCTCCTTTAAGGTACCCGTAGAGAGCAATAAGGTCGCCCCTGAGCCTCCTCTTCTCCAGGCTGAACAAGCCCAGCTCCCTCAGCCGCTCCTCATAGGACTTGTTCCCCAGACCCCTCACCAGCTTTGTTGCCCTTCTCTGGAGTCGCTCGAGCACCTCCATGTCTTTTTTGTTGTGAGGGCCCAAAACTGAACACAGTACTCGAGGTGCAGCCTCACCAGAGCCAAGTACAGGAGGACCAGCACTTCCCTAGACCTGCTGGCCACACTGCTTCTTATACAAGCCAGGATGCTCTTGGCCTTCTTGGCCACCTGAGCACACTGCTGGCTCATATACAGCCAACTATCAACCAATACTCCCAGGTCCTTCTCCGCCAGGCAGCTCTCCAACCACTCCTCTCCCAGCCTGTAGCTCTGCTTGCGGTTATTGAACCCCAGGTGCAGGACCCGGCACTTGGCCTTGTTGAACTTCATGCAGTTGACCTCAGCCCATCGGTGCAGCCTATCCAGATCCTCCTGCAGAGCCTTCCTACCCTCCAGCAGATCAACACACGCACCTAACTTGGTGTCATCTGTGAACTTATTGGGGGTGCCCTCAATGCCCTCATCCAGATCATCGATGAAGATATTAAAGAGGACCAGCCCCAGCACCGAGTCCTGGGGAATGCCACTAGTGACCGGCCTCCAACTGGGTTTGACTCCATTCACCACAACTCTTTGGGCCCAGCTATCCAGCCAGTTTCTAACCCAACGAAGCGTATGCCAGTCCAAGCCACAAGCAGCCAGTTTCTTGAGGAGAATGCTGTGGGAGACAGTGTCAAAAGCCTTGCTGAAATAAAGGTAGACCACATCCACAGCCTTTCCCTCATCCACCAAGCGCGTCACTTTGTCATAGGAGGAGATCAGGTTCGTCAAGCAGGAACTGCCTTTCATAAACCCATGCTGACTGTGCCTGATTGCCTGCTTGTCCTTCAAGTGCCACATGATGATACTCAAGATAATCTGCTCCATGAGCCTCCCTGGCACTGACGTCAAACTGTCAGGCCTATAGTTCCCCAGGTCTGCCCTCCGGCCCTTCTTGTAGATGGACGTCACGTTTGCTAGCCACCAGTCAGCTGGGACCTCACTCAATAGCCAGGACTGCTGATAAATGATGGAAAGTGGCTTGGCCAGCTCCTATGCCAGTTCTCTCAGTACCCTCAGGTGGATCCCATCTGGCCCCATCAACCTGCACACATCCAAGTGCCGTAGCAGGTTGCCAACTATTTCCTCGTGGATAGTGAGGGTCACATTCTGCTCCCCTTACCCAACTTATACACAACTTTTAACTACATGTATACCCAACTTTTAAATTAGTTACTTGAAGTTTCCCAAACCTGAGATAAACAAACATCTGAGAGAAGTAATGAGAATTCTTTACATTCTGAAGTTCTGGATATGGCCATCACCTTAGCTAAAATATGCAAAAAACGTTTTAGATTTTATGTCTAATTTTATATATAAGACACATAGAATATCTGAAGAAAATGCCCTCCATATGTCAGACCTCTTTAACTGTACCGCATTTACAAGACCTTAACAAGGAAAATTCAAAATCTATGGAAAGATTTTGGCCTGCATTTTTCCTGTGGTTTACTCTTGTGTGTTTCAGTCAAAGAGTCCTACTCAAAGAAAAAATCCTCACTGTTTAATCTCTCTACAGATCAAATCAAAGCAAAACAAAGCAAAACAGCACAGCACAAAACAATATTTTTTTTTCCTCCCTCAGAGATGTTACAATTTTAGTAAAAGTAAGAAACAATCAGACTTACAGGCAAATGGATAAGTAAACATCTGATTTGTTTTCAAGTCTTACATTTTATTCTTTTTATTTTAAGACACTTTTTAATTATCAGAAATGAAAGTAGTTCCCTTGTCTTAAGCTGGACAGAACGGCTCTTACTAAATTCTTTGTGCCTTTTTTTTCTTTCCCTTGAAAATGTTAGGGAGTACAATAATAGCAATTAACAATGATGACTGTTGCTTCAAAGCCAAAGACTGCAAGTTTAATAGGTTCATAAGTCCATTCTTGGCTGTGGAAGTTGATTCATGACATCCTGTCACAGACCTGTCCAGTATTTTGTTAGTTCTGGTACAGAAATATTTTATTTTTACATGGAAAAAAATAAAAAATGGTAAGAAAACTTTCAGTATTATTCCATAGAATTCCATGTTTTTATTTTGTAAGAGGAAAAAAAAAAAAGAAAAGAGACAGAGAAATTAAATACAAATATGCTTGCACTCAATTGTCAATACACTTTGGAAAAGAGATATCTTAACAAGTATAGTAATAAAAGCTTTTTGTTTGTTTGTTTGTTTTGGTTTTGTTTTTCCCCTACATGTTAGGAAAAACTATTGACCTTGACCAGACAACTATGAAATTTACAAAATCTAATATGAATTTTAAGACTAAATGATTACTATATTTTTTTTTTCTCCTGGTTATAATGTGCCAATTGATCACGTAAGTATCCATCCGGAATGCTATTTTCATCCTGTTGTCTGTCTTTCACGTACAAAATTTACATATTTATGTGTGTAGCCCCTGCTTTACCCAAAGATGGGGCATAAAGTATGATGGGCTGAGACTACTATCACAGACATGAAGAACTCAATGACTTGCAAACTTCTTATATTATCAGCCATTAAAGTGAGAGGATAATTACAATCTGTCATAGCAAAGACAACTTTTTTTTTTTTTTTTTGAAGACAACTTAAAAATAAGCATTTTCTGCTAGTTAAACTTCTGAACTATCTCTCCAGAAAAACAAAACTATCCAGTAACTAGTAACTAGTTAAACAAAACTAGTAGAAAAACAAAACTATCCAGTAACTAGTAAAGCTGATTCATCTCATCAGAAGGTTATAAGCCAGGCGAAACATATATTTCTTTTTCTTCACCAGTAGCAGAGGAAGCCAGAATGACTGACAAGAAAACTTTGTCAGAAAGAGAAGCAATATTTAGGGGACATTAATCTTTTTTTTTTTTTTTTTTCTTTTTTTTTTTTTCCCAGGTACTTCTTATTTTGGAGGAAGTAATACAAATTGAAAAAAAAAAAGAAAAAAGAAAAAAATCAAACATACATCTTTAGCATCTCTTAAACAGTATGATCCACAGTTGCCATTTAAACAATTTTCAGAAGATTTTTTGCTTTTAAGTTTTAAAGTCAAACCTTGACTTCTTCAGTTTTGTCTTAACAAATGTTCCAGCTGCTGCAAAATTAAATCAATATATGTATGAGTAATAATAATAATTACACAAAAACAATGGCATCCTCTTATTTTTACTTTTTTTTTTTTGAAAATATAAATTTTAATTCCATAACAAAATCATAAAAAATACTCAGATAAAACTATGATTTACTCTTTTACTATCGATAAAATTCTGTAAAAAAGGATTTCTGTCTTTCATGAGGTCAGATAAGAAATTAAACACACTAGCTTGTATTTGTCTAGAGACTAAATAACAAGTCATTTGAAGGTAGTTCTCTATGTTATTTACTTTCAGCTTCACTTAATTGGAATGGAAGATAAAGCTTTACATTGCTCTACATGTATGTATAGTCATATAATGCTTGTGACTTCTTTCAGAGAATGCAGATGTTGTCTTTTCTCGTTAACTCCATTTTTTTTATTAACTACTTTGTGGCAGAAAAAAAATGCTGGTGAACCTTATAAGCATCTTCTTAGATTTTAAAGTTAGGCAATGTAATTAGATTTATTTAGTTTATCCTCCTTCGTAGAACAGAACACAGGATTTTGAATTCCTGCTTCAAGTCAATAACAGTGCTGAGTAGAGCATAATCTTAGAGAAAAACAAAACCCAATACATTAAAAAAAAAAAAGTAAAAAAATCCAGTGATATAATATATTATCGTAATATAATCCTTGAAAAGTCATTACTCCCACCATAAAAATGTGAATATATCTATTCACATTTTTCTTTCCTCCTTTCGACCTGATTAGCTCAGTATTATTATTCTTATTTCTAATTTTTATTTATTTATTTTTTTTTTTACTGTCATATTTCACCATTTTATAAATAGAGAAATCTTTACTCCTAAATATGCTACTTGTTACTAGTCACATTGAACATACACAAACGCAGACATAAAACTTACAATTGCATGTCAGCTGATCTCTACTGTCTGTTCCACTGTACAATAAACTTGGGTTAAACAATTTGCTTTGCTCTCTTTATAACAAGCAAAACTAATTCAAATAACCCTGATTTTCTGCAGGGCAAGATTACTCCCATTGACAGTTACCATGGATTAGTTGACTGATTCATGATATGTGTGTTATGTGTGATGCCAGAATAAGTTCTTCATATAACTGCAGTTATCCTTGACCCTAGATTATTGGAGATGGAGAGCACTGTGTGTGCTCTGTGCACTGTGTGTGGCCTGTGTTCTTAATTATTTTTTATTTCCTTAGCTTTTGAATCAACTTCAAGCTTTACTGGTAATGATCTTTTGTTTTCTTCCACCTCACTGATAAAATGTTTAGAGATGAAAACCAATGCCAGGGACACTTCCATCAGAATAAAGCTTCTTCATATTAATTTCTAATTTCCAATTGTATTGTGGGACACAGTTGTCAACAGTTACTGTAATAATTCAATGTGATATGAAAAAAAATGCTTATGTATTTTATTTTATTTTTCTAGTTTCTTGTATACAAAAACTTCTTTACTGTATTACATTATTATTCAACATTATTACTTTATTAAATCAGTGTTCTCAATGAAGCATAGACATGAGACTTTTTCAAAAGTGTTATTTCCAACCAGTGCATATACACTAGCATTAATAATATTACTTTCCTTTCATTCATTATTAGTTCAGGCTCATCTCAAATGATCCATAATTTTGCTTAGAACCAAAATGAAACTTGGCTTATCCTATTTGTTCTTTTTTAAAAGGCTGTTGCTGTATGTTCCTTCTTGTATACTGGCATATCCTGAAGTTTTAAAGAGTGGCTTATATCAGCTTTAATAATCTGGGTAGTTCCTGAACCATCTCTTTAAAATTCTTAAATAAATACTACTGAGTCCTGATGATTTAAAAGTGAATCTGACATGAACCCATTACAATTTGCACGGAAAGTAGTTCATCACAATGTGACATCTAAGTTCTAATCAGAACCATTTATTGATTATTTCTAGAATTTTTATTTCTATTTAGATGCCTCCACCAAACCCATGCACTAGCATTCTACTCTCTTGTCCCATGCAACATATACTATTCTGAATGACACATTACCATTGAATTTGAAATTCAGACAAATTTATTGACAGTTACAAACCAAGGTGTCATTGCTTAAAAACTTTACCTTTTGTGTGAGCTACACAAGTGTGTTGTAGTACTCCTTGGAGAAGAGGGATGCACTAATGGTTCCTAGCCCTTTTAATAATTAACACAAAAGTCAGATCAAGAGATTGTCTCAGCAGAATCTAATCTCTGCTTTCAGAGATGGGATACCAGATGTTTCCTCTAACATTGTAGAAAGGGAAGGCAAAAATGGAGTGAGAAGTCACCTGTCTTTAATACCATCTGTGGCAACAAAGAGATCACATCATTACATCTTCAGTTACATCTGATCAAGCCATTGTTAATAATGTCCCCTACTATCACTTTCATCCTTTGCTCATCAATTTTACAAATGTGGTAGTCATGCTACCTCTAGTGCTGTTTGCCATCTAGAATTACTTTGGGGGCTGCTTCAATCTCTGTTGTGCTGTTAATAGTAAATTTAGCCGTCTGAGGAGATCCTCATATTGCTACTTAATGGCTTCTGAACTTGTTCCCACTTCAATAGAATTGCTTTGTTGCTGTCTAAGGACATGGAGAACAAACATACATGCACACAACTTCCAGGGAGAGCAGCCAGGGACCATTTGTAAGATCACACTTTGTTAACCAGCCAAGAAGCAATAACTGTAATCAGCATGAATGTGTAAAAATAAATAAATAAATAAATAAAAATAAAAATAAAAATAAATAATAACAAAAAGCTGATATTTAGATGTTTAAATGCATAGAGCACTCAGTGGGTAAGGATAAGTCTTAACTTCTGGTCATTCACAGGATATCTTTCTAAAGTCTATTCCTTTAGGTAAGATACCAAAACCCAGCCTTTCAGGATGTTTGAGTTCAATACTGACCTGCAGCTGCAATCTTGTTGCTCAGTAACCTATGCCATTCAATAAAATTGAGATAACAATGACTTCTACTTTCATTATCTATTGAGACTGTAAACCTCATTTACGAAGATTGTGGGTGGATTGGTGCTGAGTATACACAGTAAGACAGGACTTTGATCGGTAGGAGATGTAACCATATTCCACTAAAAATACTAATATATTAGGGACATGGTTTAGTGGTAGACTTGTCAGTTCTAGGTTAACAGTTGGACTCGATGATCTTAGAAGTCTTATTTTATGATTCTGTGATTCTGTAATTACATGGCTGCATGTAATTACTTTGTCTTTCTCCAGAGTCTGCAGTACAGCACATATCTGGAATATCTTATGCATGGACCCCTTCTTACCTTCCCTAGGGAAAAAATAAAAAAATAAAAATAAATAAAAAAAAAAGATTGTATTAAAAAAATATTATTGGGCAATACTAGATATCATAAATATATATTCTTTTCATTTTCAGTGTCTCTCATAAAGGACACCTCAATCTGGCTGAGAAGATGAGAGATAACATACATAGCCATTTATTCATTACATTTTTTTCAGTGACTGTACACATATTGAGTACCAGAAACATACATCTATTTTACACAGTTAATATTATCTGAAATGGTATATAAATCCAACAGTAATTGTTGTGTAACCAAATTAAGCCAGTCATTCCAGATTCTCATTTGAGCAGTAGAAATCTGGTCTTGTGTTTCTTGACTGACATTATCTGAAAACATGCAAATGAATACATGCCTCAGCTTAGTTACATACAGAGTACAGGAGGAAAAAAGGAACTCTCATTCTATACTGTTGTTACTTACCATTTTAAGGGATTGTCTATGTGACCATACCATAATATTGTATTTTTCACTTAATACAGAGTACTCTGGTTTAATGGCAAGCAGTGAAAAAGATTTCAGACTTTCCAGTATTAGCTACTATGCCTTTTCTTTTTCTCCCAGTCTTTATCTCTGTAACAATTCTATTTACCTTGCTTCTCTCAGTTGTTTTCTTGTATAAAGCCAACAAGTATAAATCTTCTCTTCTTATGCCAAACATAGTATAATGAATATGACTCTCTAATGAATACAGCTCTGCCTGATTTTCTGTTGGGAACCAAACCTACTGACTAGGAACTAAATATATATATGTATATATATATATATATGTAATTTATATGTATAAATTAGTATCATGTCATTAAAGAAAAAATTTGACTACTGCTGTACATAATTATGTTCTTCTGTTTCATTTTTGTTATTGTATTTGTTATCATTATTATTCTGTTTACATAAAGAGAATCGTAGAACGTCCTGAGTTGGAAGGGACCCACAAGTATTGTCAAGTTCACCTCCGGGCTCCACCCAAAAATCAGACTGTATGTCTGAGAGCATTGTCAAATACTTTTTGAACTGTAGCAGGCTCAGTGCCAGGACAACCTCCTTGGGGAGCTTGTTCCAGAGCCCAACCACCCATTTGGTGAAGAACATTTTTCCTAGCATCCAGTCTGAATCTCTGCTGTCACAGCTTTATGCCATTCCCTCGGGCCCTAATGCTGGTAGCTCAGCACCTACCCCTCTGTGCCCCTCATGAGGATGCTGCAGGTCACCATGTTTCTCCTCTCAGTGTCCTTGTCTCTGAGTTTAATGAACCAAGTTATCTCATCTGCTCCTCATACATCTTTTCCTCTAGAACCTTCACCCTCTTTGTAGACCTCCTTTGGATACTCTCTAATAATATTATGTCTGTCTTGCACTGTGGTGCTCAAAACTATACTCAAGGTGAGGCTGCACCAGCACAGAGAAGAATGTGATAATCCTTACCCTCAACCAGCTAGACTGATGTACCCCTGGATGAGGTTGGTCCTCCTGGTTGCCATGGCACACTGCTGGCTCATATTCAATTTAGTGTTGGCCAAAACCCCCAGATCCCTTTCTGCAGGGCTGTTCTCCAGCCTCACATCCCCCAGTCTATCAAGGGTTGCCCTGTCCCAGGTGCAGAAGCCGGCACTTGTTCTTGTTAAACTTCATATTGCTGGTGATTGCCCAGCCTTCTAATTTGTCAAGGTCTCTTTGCAAGGCCTCTCTAACCTTGACAGTCAACATCTCCTCCTCATTTTAACATCATCTGCAAGCTTACTCAGAAAACCTTCTAGCCTACACCTAAATCATTTATGAAAACATTGAAGAGAACTGGTCCTAGAAGGAGCCTTGGGGAACCACAATGGCTGCCAGCCTGATGTAACTTCATTTGCTACAACCCTCTGAGACCGACCCACCAGCCAGCTGTTCACATTATGCGTTTATCTATCTGTACGCTGGACATTTTGTCCAGAAGGACACTGTGAGAAACAGTATTGAAATCTTTACTGAAATTGCAAAAGATTGCATCATCTGGTTTCCCTTGGTCAACCAGATGGGTGAACTACACACAGTGCTCGAGGTGAGGCTGAGCCAGCACAGAGAAGAGCAGGATAATCACCTCCCTCAACCAACTAGCAATGTCGTGCTTGATGCATCCCAGGATATGGTTGCTGCCCTGGCTTCCAGGGCACACTGCTGGCTCATATTCAACTTGCTGTCAACCACAACCCCCTGATCCCTCTCTGCAGAGCTGCTCTCCAGCATCTCGTTGCCCGGTCTGTAGGTATAGCCAGGGTTGCCCTGTCCCAGGCTGTGGCCCCACAGCCCTTTGAGCCCTGCCCATCAGCCAATTGCTCACCCATTGTATGATGTTTTCTTTTAAGTTGTACGCTGGATATTTTGTCCAGTAGGATCCTATGGGAAACCCTGTCAAAAGCCTTGCTGAAGTCCAAAAATCACATCGGCTGGTTTCCATTGATCGACTAGATGGGTGATCTTGTCATAAAAGGAAATCACATTTGTTAGGCAGGACCTACCCCTCATGAACCCATATTGGCTGGGACCAATGACTGCATTGTCCCCCAGGTGCACTTCAGTAACTTAGGAATTATTGTCTCTTTAATTTTACCAGGCACTGACATGAGACTGACAGACCTGTAATTGCTAGGTCTTCTTTCTTACCTTGAAAATTGGCACATTTGCTAGCTTCCTGTCTACTGGGACCTCTCCAGATTTCCAAGATTGTTGAAAAAGAATTGAGAGAGGTTCCACAATGACATCAGCCAGCTCTTTAAGCACCCTGGGATGAATCCCATCCAGACCCATAGACTTGTATGGATCCAGGTGGAGCAGCAAATCCTGCACACGTTCAGGGTTGGTTGGGAGTTTGTCTTTCCCACCGTCATGGTCCTCCAGCTCAGGGCACCCAGGGTCCCAAAGCCCATCATCAGCATTGAAGACAGATGTGAAGAAGGCATTAAACATCTCTGCCTTGCCTATGTCATTGTCTGTGAGGAGACCTCATGTTGTCAAGTATCAGACCTATGTTTTCTTTGGTTCTCCTTTTTCTGTTCACATATCCAAAAAAAACCTTCTTATTGTCTCCCACAGATATGGACAGCTTCAACTCTAGTTGGGCTTTCGCCACACAAACTTTCTCCCTACAAACGTCATCTCTGTATTCCTTCGTTGTCACCTGACCCCCCATCCAGCAGCCGTACACTTTCTTTTTTCGCCTAAGCTCCAGTAGAAGATCTCTGGTCATCCAAGCCGGCCTTCTGCCCTGCTTGCTGGATTTCCAATATTTTGGAATTGCCTGATCTTGTGCTTTTAGGAGGCAATGCTTGAAGACTGACTAGCACTGATGGACACCAAAGCCTTCAAAAGCACTTTCCCAGGGGACCTTGCTGACTAGTTCCCTCAGCAGCCTGAAGTCTGCTTTCCCCATATCCAGGGCTGAAATTTTGGTGGCAATTTTTCTTCTGTTGCCAAAATTCTAACTGAACCACTTCATGGTCATGATGACCGAGACAGCCGCCAATTGTCTCGTCTCCAAGACCCACTCTGTTTTCCAGCAGCAGATCTAGGACGGCACCTTTCCTAGTTGGCTTCCTTAGCACCTGCACCAGGAAGTTATCATCTAGGTGTTTTATGAACCTCCTCAGCATTAAGTTTGTTAAGCAGGACTTTCCCTCTTGAACCTGTGTTGGCTATGACCAATGACCACATTGTCCTTCAGGTGTTTTTCAGTAACTCCCAGAATAATCTTCTTTATAATTTTATCAGTCACTAAAGTGAGGCTGACAAGCCTGGAATTACCAAGGTCATCTTTCTTGCCCTTCTTGAAAACTGGAATGATGTTTTACAGCTTCCAGTCAACTGAGACCTCTCCAGATTTCCAAGTCCACTGAAAAATAACAGAGCTCTTGTGATGATATTGGTACCTTGGTTTGAATTCCATTGGATGCCATAGACTTATATGCATCTAGGTGAGCAGCAAATCCTACACACTTTCAGTTGGGTGGGAGTTTATAATTTCCACTGTCACAGTCCCAGAGGCTTTCACTGGTGTTGAAAACAGAGGCGAAGAAAACATTAAATATCTCTGCTTTATCTATGTCCCTTATTGTGAGGTGACCATCCTCATCAAGTAAAGGACCAATATTTTTTCTAGTCTTCCTTTTTCTGTATTTAGAAAAAAAAAAATAAAAATCTTTTTATTGTCCCCCACAGTACTGGTCAGTTTCAACTCTAATTGAGCTTTGGCCACGTGTATTTTCATCTCACAATGGCAAACAACATCCCTGTAATTCTCCCCTTTTGCCTGATCTCATTTCCAGCAGCCATACACTTTTCTTTTTTCTTTTTACTTTTTTCTTTTTCTTTTTTCTTTTTCCTTTTTCCTTTTTACTTTTTTCTTTTTCCTTTTTTCTTTTTTCTTTTTTCTTTTTTCTTTTTTCTTTTTCCTTTTTTCTTTTTTCGTTTTTTTTTCTTTTTACTTTTTACTTTTTAATTTTTATTTTTTATTTTTATTTTTTCTTTTTTCTTATTTCTTTTTCCTTTTTTCTTTTTCCTTTTTCCCATTCCTTTCCTTTCCTTTCCTTTCCTTTCCTTTCCTTTCCTTTCCTTTCCTTTCCTTTCCTTTCCTTTCCTTTCCTTTCCTTTTCCTTTCCTTTCCTTTCCTTTCCTTTCCTTTCCTTTCCTTTCCTTTCCTTTCCTTTCCTTTCCTTTCCTTTCCTTCCTTTCCTTTCTTTCCTTTCCTTTCCTTTCCTTTCCTTTCCTTTCCTTTCCTTTCCTT
>NW_028168865.1:0-12996 GCF_964035555.1 Netta rufina | reverse complement strand
TTTATTATTATTTTAACATTTTTTACATTTTTATTTATTTTTTTAAGTTTTTAAATTTTTTTTAAAAAATTTTAATTAATTATTTTTTGCCCCCCCCCCTTTTTCCAGCTCTACGTGACCTTGGTGGCGTGGCGGGGGGGGGCTCTCGGCTGGCCAAGCCGGCGGCGGTGCTGGGGCTGGCGGCCCCCCCCTTCCTGCTGGGGGCCGTGCGCGTGGCCGAGCACCGCAACCACTGGGCCGACGTGCTGGCCGGCTTCGTCACCGGCACCGCCATCGCCGCCTTCCTGGTGAGGGGGGGCCTCAAAATTACCCCCCCCCCAAAAAAAAATATTAATATTTGGGGATTTATTTGGGTAAATTCCCCCCCCACCAAGCCCTGGGGTGATGTGCTGGAGGGCTTTGGCACTGCCATCACTGCCTTCCTGGTGAGGGGGGGGGGGCCAAAATTACCCCCCCCCCCAAAAAAAAAATAATATTTAGGGATTTATTTGGGGAATTATTTGGGTGACCCCCCCCCAAAGCACTGGGCTGATGTGCTCGTGGGCTTTGGTACCACCATCACCACCTTTCTGGGGCGGGGGGGGGGCCCAAAATGCCCCCCCCTCCAAAAAAAAAAATATTTATTTGGGTAACCCCCCCCCAAAAAAAAAAAATTTATTTGGGGATTTATTTTGGGGGATTTATTTGGGTAAATTCCCCCCCCAAAGCACTGGGGTGATGTGCTGGCGGGCTTTGGCACTGCCATCACCGCCTTCCTGGTGAGGGGGGGCCCCCAAAATGCCCCCTCCCACCAAAAAAAAAAATATTTATTTGGGTAACCCCCCCACAAAAAAAAAAATATTTGGGTGACCCCCCCACAATGTGCCCGGTGTGGCCCGTGGGATCCCAAAGAGGGGGGGCTGAGCCCTGGGATCCCACTTGGGACCCCCCCCCACAAAGATTTGGGGGACCCCCCCCCCAAATATTCTAAGAGACCCCCAAAATCTTCCTGGGACCCCCCCCCAAAATATCCCCCGGGAACCCCCAAACCCACGTGACACCCCCCCCAAAAAAAACCCTCTGGGATCCCAACTCCCCTTTGGGTCCCCCCCCCCAAATATTCCTGGGACCCCCCCCCAAAATTTTCTCAGGACCCCAAAAATCTCCCCAGTGCCCCCCCCCAAATAACCCTGCCCCCCCCCCCCCCCCCCCCCCCAGGTGACCTGCGTGGTGGGCAACTTCCAGTGCAAGGGGGGGCCGCCGGGGGGGGGGCACCGTGGGGGGAGCCCCCCCCAGAGCCCCCCCCGAGGTGCCCCGTCCTCAGCCCCCCCTCGAGGAGCTCAGCGTCACCCAGGTGAGGGGGGGGGGGCAAAAATACGGGGGAGGGGGGCAAAAATAGGGGGGAGGGGGGTAAAAAGGGGGGGGCAAAAATATTGGGGGGGCAAAAATAGGGGGGAGGGGGCAAAAAGGGGGGGGGAAATATTGGGGGGGGGAAAAATGGGGGGGGCACATGGGGACCCTATGGGGGGGCACCCCCAGGTTATGGGGGGGGTCTTGGGACCCTGGGGGGGCACCCAGAGCCTATGGGGGTGCTGGGGGGGGTCCTGAGTCCTATAGGGGATATGGGGGGGTCCTGAGTCCTATGGGGGTGGGGTCATGGGGGGGGGGTCCTGAGCACCATGGGGGCACCCAGACCCTATGGGGGTGCTGGGGGGGGGTCCTGAGTCCTATAGGATATGGGGGGGGTCATGGGGGGGGTCCTGAGTCTTATGGGGGGGGGTCCTGAGTCCTATGGGGGGGGGGTCCTGAGTCCTATAGGGGATATGGGGGGGTCCTGAGTCCTATGGGGGGGGTTCATGGGGGGGTCCTGAGCCCCATGGGGGGGGGGTCCTGAGTCCTATAGGGGATATGGGGGGGGGTCCTGAATCCTATGGGGGGGGTCATGGGGGGGTTCTGAGCCCCCCCAGGGGGCTATGGGGCCATGGGGACCTCCCGTGCCCCCCCCCGTGTCCCCCCCCCCAGGCACGCCGAGCCGAATTCCCGGCCGTCACCTGAGCCCCCCCCACCCGGGGGGGTGGTGGGGCTGCAGCCATCGCCCCCCCCCCCCACGAGCATCACGAGCACGGGAGGGGGGGGCGGGGGGGGGGGGGGAAGGTTCCCCGCGTGACACACGCGTGTGCAAAATTTGGGGGGGGGGGCGGGCGGGGGGGGGCAGACGCGGGGCTGCGGGACGGGAATAAAGTGGCTGCGTGCGACCTGCCTGTGTCGGGGGGGGGCTATAGGGGATGGGGGGGGGGGCTATGGGGGGGGCTATAGGGGATGGGGGGGTTATAGGGGATGGGGGGGGCTATAGGGGGGCTATAGGGGATGGGGGGGGCTATGGGGGGGCTATAGGGGATGGGGGAAGCTATAGGGGATGGGGGGGGCCCTATAGGGGATTGGGGGGTTATAGGGGATGGGAGGGGCTATAGGGGGGCTATAGGGGATGGGGGGGCTATGGGGGAGCTACAGGGGATAGGGTTATCTATGGAATGGAGGGGGACCCTATAGGGGCTGGGGGGGAGTGCTATAGGACTGGGGGGGCTATGGGGAGGGTGTTATAGGGTCTGGGCCTATAGGGGCCAGGCCTATAGGGTCTGGGGGCTCTATAGGGGATTCTATAGGAGCTGACCATATAGGGGCCTGGTCTATAGGGTCTAGGGATTCCAAAGGGTCCAGGTCTATAGGGTCTGGGGGGTGCTATGGGGGTTTCTATAGGAGCTGACCCTATAGGTGCCAGGTCTATAGGGTCTGGGGGCGCCATATGGGGTGTGTTATAGGGTCTGGGCCTATAGGGGCCAGGTCTATAGGGCCTAAGGGTTCTATAGGGGCCGGGTCTATGGGGTCTGGGGGCTCTATAGGGGGGGTGCTATAGGAGCTGACCCTATAGGGGCAGGGTCTATAGGGCCTGGGGGCGCTATATAGGATTCTATAGGACCTGACCCTATAGGGGCCGGGCCTATAGGGTCTGGGGGTTCTATAGGGGCCGGGTCTATAGGGTCTCGGGGCTTTATAGGGGGTTCTATAGGAGCTGACCCTATAGGGGCCGGGTTTATAGGGTCTGGGGGCTCTATAGGGGGGGTGCTATAGGAGCTGGCCCTATAGGGGCCGGGTCTATAGGGTCTGGGGGCGCTATAGGGGGGGGTGCTATAGGGTATGGGCCTATAGGGAGCAGGTCTATAGGGTCTGGGGGTTCTATAGGAGCCGGGTCTATAGGGTCTGGGGGGGCTATATAAGATTCTATAGGATCTGACCCTATAGGGACCGGGTCTATAGGGTCTGGGGGCTCTATAGGGGGTTCCTATAGGGTCCGGCCCCACGTGCCCGCCAGGCTCCTATAGGCGCTGCCGCCTTTGGCGTGGGCGTGCCCGGGGGGGGGGTGTGGGCGTGCCCGGGGGGGGGGGTGGGGGGGGTGGGCGTGTCCAGTGGGCGTGTCCTCCACGAAGCCACGCCCCCCTCCTCCTCTCCCCCCCCGCCCCCCCCCCACCCCCCCCCCCCGGACTGCAGCGGGGCGGTGGCTCCGGCACCGGCGGCGGCGGCCGAGGTGAGCCCGGGGCCGGGACCCCCCCCCCTTTAAACCCCCCCCCCCTCCCCCAATTCACCCCCCCCCTCCCCGCTCCCCCCCCCCCCCCCCCCGGACCCTATAGACGGGGACCTATAGATGGGGATGGGGGGGGGGGGGCGGGAGGGGCGCGGCCCATGGGAGGAGCCCTGCTGGGGGGGGGGGGGTCCTATGGGGCTGGGGGGGGCCCCGTCCTTATCGCAGCCCCTATAGCGCCCCTATAGAGCCCCTATAGCGCCCCTATTATTTTTTTTTTTGGGGGGGTTGGGGGGGGGGCTGGGAGCTGTCCGTGGTGCTGCCAGGGGCGGGGCCCCCCCCGGCTCCATCGCCCCCAACCCTGGGGTTCCCCCATTATCGGGTTCCGGCCCCCCTCCCCCTGATATATGCCCCCCCCCCCGCCACCTTCCAAGACGGACCCCAACCCAAATGCCCCCCCCCCTGCCCCCCTGCCCCCCCCCGCCCCCCCCACCCCCCTCACCGGAGCCCCGCGCCCTTCGGCGACGGGTATTCTCGGGCGGATAATACGGACGCGCTGTTATTGCTTGAGAATACGCGTAGCCGAGGGGACGCCTCGCCCCGGCCTCCTCGTGCGACCCCCCGTGCATCCTCGTGCAACCGCCCGCGTCCTCGTGCAAGCCCCTTGCGACCCCCTTGCGAGCCCCCGCGGCCTCGTGTGTCACCGCTGCGGCCTCCTCTGTACGTCCCTCTGCATCCTCGTGCGTCCTCGTGCAACGCTATGCATCCTTGTGCAACACTATGCATCCTTGGGCATCCTCGTGCAACCCCCTGCAACCCCGTGCAAACCCCTGAGTCCTCGTGCGTCACCCCTACATCCTCATCTATACTTCCTCCTGCATCCCCATGCAACACCTTGCATCCTTGTGCAACCCCGTGCAACACTATGCATCCTTGTGCGTCCTCGTGCACCCTTGTGCATCCTCGGCACAACCCCCTGCAACCCCGTGCAAACCCCTGAATCCTCGTGCATCACCCCTACATCCTCATCTGTACATCCTCCTGCATGCCCATGCAACACCATGCATCCTTGTGCATCCTTGTGCAACCCCGTGCATCCTTGTGCAACTGCCCGTGTCCTCGTGCAAGCCCCTGCAACCCCGTGCAAGCCCCTGCGTCCTCGTGTGTCACCGCTGCGTCCTCGTCTATACGTCCTCCTGCATCCCCCTGCATCCCCGTGCATCCTTGTGCAACACTATGCATCCTTGTGCATCCTTGTGCACCCTCGTGCAACCCTGAGCATCCTCATGCAACCCCATACAACCCCATGCAGCCCCGTGCAACCCAGTGCAAACCCCTGCATCCTCGTTTATACATCCTCCTGCATCCCCATGCATCCTCATGCAACACCATGCATCCTTGTGCATACTCGTGCAACCCTGTGCATTCTTGTGCAACCTCATGCAACCTCATGCAACCTCCTTCAACCCCGTGCATCCCCGTGCAAACCCCTGCGTCCTCGTGCATCACCACTACATCCTCGTCTATACATCCTCCTGCATCCCTGTGCACCCCCCTGTGTCCCCGTGCATCCTCGTGCAACACCATGCATCCTTGAGCATCCTCGTGCAACCCTGTGTCTCCCTGTGCATCCTCGTGCAACCTCGTGCATCAACCCTGCATCCCCATGCAGCCTCTTCTATACATCCTCCTGCGTCCCTGTGCATTCTTGTGCATCCTCATGCAACCCCCTGCAACACCCTGTATCCTCGTGCAAACTCGTGCAGCCCCCTGCATCCTCGTGCATCACCCCTGCATCCTCGTCTATACATCCTCCTGCATCCCTGTGCATCCCCCTACAACCTCATGCATCCTCGTGCAACAATGTGCAACCTTGTGCATCCTCGTGCAATGCCCTGCATCCTTGTGCATCACCCCCTGCACCCTCCTCTATCCATCCTCCTGCATCCCCGTGCATCCCCGTGCAACCTCGTGCATCCCCCTGCACCCTTGCCTATCCATCCTCGTGCATCCTCGTGCATCTCTGTGCATCCTCGTGTGTTCTCGTGCATCCCCGTGCACCCTCGTGCATCCATCCTCGTGCACCCTCGTGAAACCATCCCCGTGCATCCTCGTGCACCCTCGTGCATCCATCCCCGTGCATGCTCGTGCGCCCCAGGGCGCAGAAGCCCCCCCTGCACCCCGAGGCGCGTGCACGCGGGTGGGACCCCGCGGGCGTGCACAGGAAGGGTCCCAGCGGGGCCGCGCACAACCGTGCACGCGAGTGGGGGGAGGGGGGGGGCGAGAGGGCTATCTGCGCGTGCACGAGGCGCGTGCACGGCTCGGTGGGCGTGCACGGGCGGGAGATTTCGCGTGCACAAGGGGCGGGCGCGTGCACGGGGGCGGGCGCGCGGCTGCGGCGCGCGTAAAATTGCGCGCGCGCGGGCTCAGCGCGCGCGCCCTTTCTCCGGAGCCCCGCCCCTCCCCGCCCCGCCCCGCCCCGCCCCGTCGCCAAGGCAACCGCCCGCCGTCGCCCGGCAACGCGTTGCTAGGCAACTCGGGGTGATTGACAGCCCCCCCGCCCCCTTGGCCACGCCCCCGGGGAGAGGGTACCGCCTCCCCATTGGCTCCGCCGCGCGGTGTGGTGAGGCTCGTAAGGGGGCGGGGCGGCGGCGGATTGGCGGTGTGAGCGGCCAATAAGAAAGCGGGAGAGGCCGCGGCCTAGCCCCGATTGGCTGAGAAGCGCGCGGCGGGCGGGAGAAGCGCTGAGGGGAGCTCCCTTCCGATTGGCTGAGGAGCGGGCGGCGGGCGGGAGGGGCTCTGAGGGGAGCTCTCTCTTGATTGGCTGAGGCGCGCGCGGTGGGCGGGAGCGGCTCTGAGGGGAGCTCCTCCCCGATTGGCCGAGGCGTGGCGGGGCCTCGGGCCGCTCCCCTCGGATTGGCCGCCCGCCGGGGAGCCGCGCGGCGATTGGCCGGCCCGGGGATGGCGGCGGCGCTGGAGCGGGCGCTGGGCGCTGTGGCGGAGGTGCCGCCGGTGCCGGTGCCGGTGCTGGTGCTGGGCCCGGCGGGCTCGGGCCGCACGGCGCTGCTGCTGCGGGCGGCGCTGGCGGGCGGCGGCGACGGGCCCCGGGCGCTCTTCCTGGCTCCCAGCGCGCTCCCGAGGCTGCCGGGAGGCGGCGGCACCGACCCGAGGGCGCTGCAGGTGAGCGGGGCCGCGGCGGAGGGGGGCGGGGCCTGCTGGAGGGGGCGGGGCCTGCTGGAGGGGGCGGGGGCTGGTGGAGAGGGGCGGGGCCTGCTGGGGCAGCGCGGCGCGGGGGCGTGGCTCGTTGGGCACGTGCGGGGGGCGTGGTTTCTCGCGAAGGGGCGGGGCTTCGCATGTGAGTGGTGTTCTGAGCATGGGCGGGGCTTGCGTGGAGGGGGCGGGGCTTCTCGGCTTCACCCCGGGAGGCGGGGCCTTCTGGGGGGCGTGGTTCTGGGCGAGTGGGTGGGTGCAGCTGTGAGGGGGCGGGGCTGGGCAGCGGGTGGGCGGGGCTTCGCGCATCGGGGGCGGGGCTACGCGCTGGGGGCGGGGCTCTGGGTGGGTGAACAGCATGGGAAGGGGCACTCTGCATGGGGGCGTGTCCTAACGCATGGGGGCGTGGCTTAACGCATCAGGGGCGTGGCATAGCACGTGGAGGGCGTGGCTCCGCGCACTGGGGGGGGCGTGGTTTAGCACATCGGGGCGTGGCCTAGTGCATGGGGGCTGGGCCTAGTGCATGTTGGGAGGGACCTAGCTCATCGTGGGTGTGGCTCACCACCTGGGGGGGCGTGGCTCACCACCTGGGGGGGCGTGGCTTAGCACCTTTTGGGGGCGTGGCTTACCACCTTAGGGGCGTGGCTTATCGCCCAGGGGGCGTGTCCTAGCCCCTAGGGGGCGTGTCCTGACCGTGCTCCCCCCCCCCCAGCGCCTGGAGCTCCGTTACCCCCCCCACCCTGGGGGCCCTGTGCCGGGAGCTGGGGGCAGCGGGCGGCCTCTCCGCGCCCCCCCGGGCTGCTGCTGCTGGACGGGCTGGAGCACTACGTGGATGGGGGGGGTCCTGGGGGGGGGGGGGGGGCCGCCCGCTTGGCCGCCCTCCTGCTGGAAACCTCCCGCGCCCCCAACCCCCCCGGGGAAGTGCTGGCGGCTCTGCGCTTGCCCCCCCCCCCAGGCCCCCCACGTGCTGCCTGCCCTGCGCCGTTATTTCCCCGCCGAGTGCCGCCTGCGCCCCCCCCGCCGCCACCACGGGGTCCCCGTCTGCGTCAACGCCCGGCTCGTCCGGCCCGGGGGGGCCCCACGGTGTTGGCAGCTTCGCTTCGACCCCCCCGGGGGGGGCCCTCAGCGTCACCCCCGCCGAAGGGGGCAGCGGGGATGAAGACGACGGAGGAGATGAGGATGATGATGATGGGAGGAGGGGGGGGGGGCGAGGCCTGGGGGCTGAGCACGGTGGGGGGGGGGGGGGCACAGAGCCCCTACGTATTGCCCTGACACTGTTGGGGACCCCCCCCCGTGCTGGGGGGGGGGGGCGGTGATGGGGACACCGCGCCTCACGGTGACACAGACAGTGACACGGACACCGCCTGCCCCCCCCCCCCTCAACAAGGAGGACCTGGACATGGCCCCAAATCGGGGGGGGGGGGGCAAACAACACTGCCCCCCCCCCGTGCGTCACCGCCTGCGAGCGTGGGGACACAGAGAACCAGGTGCCCCCCCCCGCAGGCTCGGCCACCACCTGGGGGCTCCTGATAAGGCCTTATCAGCCCCCCCCCCGCTTGCTGGGAGGGGCCCCACGCCCTGCGGCCCCCCCCCACTGGAAGGCGCGGGCTGAGCCGGCGGATTCTTTATTATAAAAACAGCCCAAAAACGGGAATTAAAAAAAAAAAAACCAAAACGCAACCAAAGCAAAGGCAAAACGGGTCCTTGGGGGGGGGGGGGGCAGCGCCTGGTGGCCCCCCCCCCCGGTGTCCCCTCGTGGGTACGGGGGGGGGGCTGTCCCCATGCACGGTGTGTCCGTGTGATGTCACCGCGTTGTGGCCCCCTCCGTGACATCACGGCGTTCCCGTATGACGTCATCGTGGTCTCTCCATGATGTCACGGTGTTCCCGTGTGACGTCATCATGTCGTGGCTCCTCTGTGACGTCACGGTGTCCCTGTGTGACGTCACCACGGCCCCTCCACGATGTCACAGCGTTCCCACGTGACGTCACCACGGCCCCCCTGTGACGTCACAGCTTTCCTGGGTGATGTCACCCCCAACGTGGCTCCTCCATGACATCACGGCGTCCCCGTGTGACGTCACCACGACCTCTCTGTGACGTCACGGCGTTCCCGTGTGATGTCACCACAGCCTCTCCATGATGTCACAGCATTCCAGCGTGACGTCACCACATCATGGCCCCTCCATGACGTCACGGTGTCCCCTATGTGATGTCACACGGTCCCTCCACGATGTCACAGCGTTCCCACGTGACGTCACCACGGCCTCTCTGTGATGTCACAGCTTTCCTGGGTGATGTCACCCCAACGTGGCTCCTCCATGACATCACGGGTGTCCCTGTGTGACGTCACCACAGCCTCTCCATGACGTCACAGCGTTCCCGTGTGACGTCACCACACAGCCTCTCCATGACGTCACGGCACTCCCGTGTGACGTCACCACGCCCCTTCCATGACGTCACAGCGTTCCAGTGTGACGTCACCATGACGTCACGGCGTCCCCCCACGTGACGTCACCGCAGCCCCTCCGTGACGTCACCGCGTCCCCACGTGCCCCCCTCCCCCCGGCTGTGACCCCAGCCCCGTGCCCCCCCCCTCCCCCTCCGCCGCCCTTAGGAGCAGAGCACGTAGGGGGGGGGGCGATCCGGGGGGGCCCAGCCCCGGGGGGGCCCCCACGAGAGACCCGGGGGGGGTCCCCGTGACGGGGCCGCTCCGGGGGGAGGGAGGGGGGGGCCTGTTGTGGTGGGGGGGCTCCTTGGGGGCTCCCCCATCGGGGGGGGGGGGGGAGGCTTTTGTGGGGGGGGGAGGAGAGGTTGGCGTAGGGTCCGCAGGGCGGGGGGGGGGCCGGGGGGGGCGCGGGGGGGGCACAGCAGGGCCGAGCCGGGGTCGAAGAGGGTGTGTACTCGAAGCTGGAGGCGGGCGAGGGGCCGCCGGGGGGGGGTGGCGGGGGGGGGGGCAGCCGGGGGGGGGGCTGGGGGGGGTGGCGGCGAGGGGGGGGCTCGGCCGGGGGGGGCTTCTTTGCCCGGGGGGGGGGTCCACCTCCTCCACGGCGCTGGGCAGCTCCTCCACGCTGCCCCCGGGGGGGGTCCAAGGCTCCCGCACCCCCTGGAACAGCCACAGCTGGGGGGGGGGGGGGGGGCGGGGGACACGGGGTCAGGCACCCCCTGATGGGTGACCCCCCCCCCCCCAAGGTGACCCCCCTTGAGGTAACACCCCCCACACCCCCCCCCCAGATGCCCCCCCTTGGGGTAAATCCCCCCCCATTGGGGGTAAATCCCACCCCCCAGATGCCCCCCCTTGGGGATAACCCCCCAAAGAGCCCCCCCAACCCCCCCTCCGTTGAGGTAACCCCCCCCAGACCCCCCCCCATTGAGGTAGGACCTACAATAACACGCCCCCCCCCCTTATTTTACCCCCCTCCTTTATTTTAGCCCCCCCATTATTTTACCCCCCCCAGCCTCCCCTAGGCCCTGCAGCCCCCCCCCGCCCCATTCCTATGGGGTCTGCACCAACCCAGCCCCCCCCCCATCCCACCACGACCCCCCCCATCCCCCAGGTGCCCCCCCCCCACCTGGAAGTCGCCCCCCGCAGGCACCGAAGAGCCCCTGGAAGCTGCGCTCGGGGCCGGGCACGGGCGGCCACAGCTTCTCCTGCAGCGTCCTGGGGGGGGGGGACAGCACAGGGCAGCCCCCCCCCGACACAACCCCCCCGGCCCCAGTGCCCCCATATCCCCCCCTATCCCCCCATATCCCCCCCATATCCCCTCCATATCCCCCATAACCACCCCATAGCCCCTCATATCCCCCCATACTCCCCTATATCACCCCATAGCCCCCCTGTACCCCCCATAGACCCCCCCATACCCACCCCACACCCCCCCTATACCACCCCATACCCACCCCATATCCCCCCATACCCCCCCGTTTTGCCCACATAACCCCCCCCATACCCCCTGATACCCACCTCCATACCCCCCCACATCCCCCTATACCCACCCCAAACCCCCCCATAACCCCATTTTGACTCCATACCCCCCCATATCCCCCTATACCCACCCCATACCCCCCCTTACCCCCTGATACCCACCCCACAGCCCCCCATATACCCCCTATACTACCCCATGTCCTCCCCATATCCCCCCATACCCACCCCACACCCCCCCATACCGCCCCATACTCCCCCCATACCCCCTGATACCCACCCCATACCCCCCATATCCCCCCCACACCCCCCTATACTCCCCCATATTGACCCCATACCCCCTGATACCCTCCCCATACCCATCCCATACCCACCCCATACCCCCCTAACCCCCCCTTACCCACCCCACACCCCCCCATATCCCCCCTATACCACCCCATATTGACCCCATACCGCCCCATACTCCCCCCATACCCCCTGATACCCACCCCACACCCCCCCATACCCACCCCGTAACCCCCTGTACTGCCCCATACTCCCCCCATACCCCCTAATACCCACCCCATACCCCCCCCACACACCCCATTACCCCACCTCATACCCCCCTTTACCCACCCCATACCCCATGATACCCACCCCATACCCCCCCACACCCCCCTATTCCTCCCCATATCCCCCCCATACCCCCCCCACACCCCCCATATTGACCCCACACCCCCCCATATTGACCCCCCACCCCCCCCATATTGCCCCCCCCCGTACCGGCGGTGTCCCAGCAGCGCCAGCAGGCCGAGGGCGAGCAGCAGCAGTGCCAGCAGGCAGCCCAGCCCCAGCGTCACCGCGTCCACGTCTGTGCCAGCACCCAGCGCTCAGCCGGGGGGGCACGGCGGGACCCCCCACACTGTGCCCCCCCCCCCCACTGTGACCCCCCCAACCCCACATCCACCCCCCACACCCCCTTCACCGCCTCTGTGCCCCCCCAGGTTCCCGCTCACCCCATAGCCCCCTCCCCATGCCCCCCCACCCCATAACACCCCCCCATGCCGCCCCCGTATCCCCCTCCCCATATTCCCCTGCCCCATATCCCTCTCCCTGTGTCCCCCCTCCCCAATAACCCCCCCGCCCCATATCCCCCTATATCCCCTCCCCATGCCCCCCCTGCCCCACAACACCCCCCATGCCCCCCCATACCGTCCCCATAACCCTCTGCCCCATAGCCCCCTCCCCATATCCCCCCTCCCCATATCCCCCTCCCATATCCCCCTCCCCATATCCCCCTATCCCCCTGCCCCCCCATAAACCCCCTACCCCATATCCCCCTTCCCCCATACCCCCCCTCCCACATCCCCCTCCCCAATACCCCCTCCCCATAACCCCATAACCCCCCCACCCCCTATCCCCCTCCCCAATATCCTCCTTCCCCCATACCCCCCCACCCCAATACCCCCCTCCCCATACCCCCCCACCCCATATCCCATATCCCCCTCCCCAATACCCCTTCCCCAACACCCCCCCCACCCCCCCCATCCCACCCCACCCCACCCCATAACCCCCCCCACGCCTCCCACATCCCCCACCCCACTCCCTCACCCCCCCCCCACCTCCCCTCACCCCATACCACCCCCCCCACCCCATAACCCCCCCATAACCCCCCCCACTCACCCGGGGGGGTGAGGGCAGTGGCGGGGGCGGACCAGGGGCTCCAGAAGCCGCCGTAGCTGAGGCCGTCGGGGCGAGCGCGGACCCTGACGGTGTAGGGGGTGCGACCCCGCAGAGCCCCCACCGCCTGCTCCTGCCGCCCCCGCCGCCACCCCCCACCTACGGACAGGGCCGTCAGCGACACCCGGGGGGGGGCACAGCGCCCCTGACCCCCCCCCACCCCAAAAAAGAAATTTTGGGGTGCTCACCGTGCGGGGCGGCAGCCCCGGGGCGCTGAGGGTCACCTCGTAGGCCAGGCTGGATTGCAGGTAGGGGCTGGGGGGGGGGCTGCCAGCGCACGCAAAGCTGCCCCCGTGCCCCCCCCCGGCACCGCCGACACATTTTGGGGGGGCCCCAGCAGCACTGTGGGGGCACAAATTTTTTTTAGGGGGGGTCATGAGCATCCCACCGCCACGCTGGGCCCCCATCCCCACATCCCCATGTCCCCCTGTCCCCATGTGTCCCCTCCCCCACATAAAAGTGCCCCCCCCTTGCATTCTGGGGGGGCCCCGCAGCACTGCGGGGGCACAAATTTAATTTATTTTTTATGGGGGGGGGGGTTGAGCATCCCACCACCACGCCAGGTCCCCATCCTTGTGTCCAAGTGTCCC
>NW_028168866.1:0-33353 GCF_964035555.1 Netta rufina | reverse complement strand
GGTTATGGGGCCGGGAGGGTTCTTTTGGGGTCTTTATGGGGTTATAGGGACTCTTATGAAGGGTTTTTATAGGGCTATAGGGGTCTTGTGGGGTCCCTATAGGGCCATATGGGTCCGTATGGGGCTATAGGGGTTCCTATAAGGGTCCTTATGGGGTTATAGGGGTTCCTAGAGGGTTATAGGGGTTCACAGAGGGGGGTTATGGGGCCGAAAGCTTTATTTTGGGGTCTTTGTGGGGTTATAGGGACTCTTAGGGAGGGTTTTATAGGGGTATATGGGAGTTGTAGGGTTTCTATAGGGCCAAATAGGTCCTTATGGGGTCCCTATAGGGCCATATGGGTCCGTATGGGGCTATAGGGGTTCCCATAAGGGTCCCTATGGGGTTATAGGGGTTCCTGGAGGGGGGTTATGGGGCTGAAAGCTTTCTTTTGGGGTCTTTATGGGGTTATAGGGGCTCTTAGGAAGGGTTTTGTGGGGCTATAGGGGTCTTGTAGGGCCCCTATAGGGCCATATGGATCTTTATGGGGCTATAGGGGTTCCTATAAGGGTCCTTATGGGGCTATAGGTGTTCCTATAGGGTTATAGGGGTTCCCAGAGGGGGGTTATGGGGCTGGGAGGGTTCTTTTGGGGTCTTTATGGGGTTATAGGGGCTCTTAGGGAGGGTTTTGTGGGGCTATAGGGGTCTTGTGGGGCCCCTATAGGGCCATATAGGTCCTTATGGGGTCCCTATAGGGCCATATGGGTCACATTGGGGGGGGGGGTGACCCCGGGGGGTTTGGGTGACACAAAGGGGGGGTGGGTGACCCCGGGGGGGGGTGGGGGTGACCCTGGGGGTGACAGTGGGTGCGGGGGGGGGTGACATCGGGGGGGACAGGTGACACAAAGGGGGGGGTGGCTGACCCTAAGGGGGGGTGGGTGACATCAGAGGGGGGTGGGCAACCCCGGGGGGGGGGGGGTGACACAAAGGGGGGTTGGGTGACACTGGGGGGGGACAGGTGACCCCGAGGGGGGGGGTGTGACATTGGGGGGGGACAGGTGACCCCAAGGGGGGGTGGGTGACACCGGGGGGGGGTGGGTGACCCCAAGGGGGGGGTGGGGGTGCCCCGGGGGTGGTGATGGGCACCACTGGGGGGGGGGGTGACATCAGAGGGGGGTGGGCGACCCCGGGGGGGGGTGGGTGACACAAAGGGGGGTTGGGTGACACCGGGGGGGGACAGGTGACCCCGAGGGGGGGTGTGTGACCCCCAGGGGGGTGACGGTGGGCGCTGGGGGGGGGGTGGGGGCAGGCGTCTGTGCGAGCAGCAGTACGGGAACGCCCCGCGGGTGCGCATCAACGGGCACGTGGCCGCCCGCTTCCCCTTCATCCCCCTGCCCCTCGACTACATCCTGCCCGAGCTGCTCAAGAACGCCATGAGGTACGGACCCTATAGGGGACCCCCGGATCCTATAGGGGCACCCCTGGATCCTATAGGGCCCCACCAGACCTTCTAGGGCACCCCCAAACCCTGTAGGGCCCACCAGACTCTATAGGGCCCCACCGGTCCCTATAGGGCACCCTCAGACCCTATAGGGCCCGTATGGCACCCCCGACCCTATAGGGCACCCCCAGACCCTATAGGGCCCCACCAGTCCCTATAGGGCACCCCCAGACCCTATAGGGCCCCTATAGCCCCCCCGACCCTATAGGGCACCCCCAGACCCTATAGGGCCCCACCAGTCCCTATAGGGCACCCCCAGACCCTATAGGGCCCCTATAGCCCCCCCGACCCTATAGGGCATCCCCAGATCCTATAGGGCACCCCCAAACCCTATAGGGGCCCCCCCGGATCCTATAGGGGCCCCCCAAACCCTATAGGGTGCCCCCGGTCCCTATAGGGTCCCCCCGGACCTTATAGGGCCCCCCCAGACCCTATAGGGCCCCACCGGATCCTATAGGGTCCCCCCATACCCTATAGGGCACCCCCAGACTCTATAGGGTCCCCCTGGACCTTATAGGGCCCCCCCATACCCTATAGGGCACCCCTGGACCCTATAGGACCTCCCCGGACCTTATAGGGTGCCCTTGTCCCCTATGGGGTGCCCTGAGTCCTATAGGGGGAGGATACGGGGGTGGGTTTTTAGGGGAGGGGGGTATAGGGGGGTGTAGGGGGGGGGTGTAGGGGGGTATGGGGGGCTCTAGGGGGGTATACAGTATATAGGGGGGCCCTTTAAGAGGTATGGGGTCCTATAAGGGGGGTATGGGGCCCTATAGGGGGAGGTATGAGGCCCTATGGGGGGGTATGGGATCCGATAGGGGGTATATGGGCCCTATAGGGGGGGTATGGGACCAGAAGGGAGGCATATAGGGCCGGGGGGATATATAGGGGCTGGGGGGGCGTATAGGGGCCCCAGGGGGCATATAGGGGCTGGGGGGGGCATATAGGGGCTGGGGGGGCGTATAGGGGCCCTGGGGGGACGTATAGGGGCTGGGGGGCCGTATAGGGGCCCGGGGGGGATGTATAGGGGCCGTGTGGGGTGCCGCAGGGCCACGATGGAGTCGCACCTGGACACGCCCTACAACGTCCCCGACATCGTCGTCACCATCGCCAACAACGACATCGACATCGTCATCCGGTACCTAGAGCCGGCCCTATAGGGGCTGCCCGGAACGCCCCGTCGCCTATAGATCCCTCCCCCTCCGAGGTCCCCATCCCCTATAGGCTCCCCGCCCCCCATAGGCTCCCCCTATAGGCTCCCCGTCCCCCATAGGCTCCCCGTCCCCTATAGGATCCCCTATAGGATCCCCTGTAGGCTCCCCGTCCCCTATAGGCTCTCCATCCCCTAAAGGATCCCTGACCCCTATAGGATCCCCTATAGGCTCCCCAACCCCTCTAGACTCCCCGCCCCCCATAGGCTCCCCCATAGGCTCCCCATCCCCTATAGGATCCCCTGTAGGCTCCCCGTCCCCCATAGGCTCCGCCTATAGACTCCCCGTGCCCTATAGGCTCCCCCATAGACTCCCTGCCCCCTATAGACTCCCCATCCCCTATAGGCTCCCCGTTCCCTATAGGCTCCCCATCCACTATAGGATCCCCTGTAGGCTCCCCAACCCCTACAGTCTCCCTGCCCCCCATACTCTCCCCTACAACCTCCCCGCCCCCTATAGCCTCCCCTATACCCTCCCCATCCCCTATAGGCTCCCCTATAGGCTCCCCAACCCCTATAGGATCCCCATCCCCTATAGGATCCCCTATAGGCTCCCCCATAGGCTCCCTGCCCCCTACACCCTCCCTGTCCCCTATAGCCTCCCCTATACCCTCCCCGTCCCCTATAGGATCTCCTATAGGATCCCCGCCCCCCATAGTCTCCCCTACAGCCTCCCCACCCCCTATAACCTCCCCTATACCCTCCCCATCCCCTATAGGATCCCCTATAGGCTCCCCATCCCCTATAGGATCTCCATCCCCTATAGGCTCCCCAACCCCTACCCCCTCCCCGCCCCCTATAACCCCCCCCTACACCCCTCCCTGCCCCCTATAAACCCCCCTACACCCCTCCCCGCCCCCTATAAACCCCCCCTACCCCCCTCCCCACCCCCTATAACCCCCCCCATACCCTCCCCATCCCCTATAGGATCTCCATCCCCTATAGGCTCCCCGCCCCCTACACCCTCCCCGCCCCCTATAACCCCCCCTACCCCCTCCCCGTCCCCTATAACCCCCCCTACCCCCTCCCCGTCCCCTATAACCCCCCCTATACCCTCCCCACCCCCTATAACCTCCCCCTATACCCTCCCCATCCCCTATAGGATCCCCTATACCCTCCCCATCCCCTATAGGATCTCCATCCCCTATAGGCTCCCCGCCCCCTACCCCCTCCCCGCCCCCTATAACCCCCCCACCCCCTCCCCGCCCCCTATAACCCCCCCCTACCCCCTCCCCACCCCCTATAACCCCCCCCTATACCCTCCCCGTCCCCTATAGGATCTCCATCCCCTATAGGCTCCCCGCCCCCTACCCCCTCCCCGCCCCCTATAACCCTCCCCTACCCCCTCCCCGCCCCCTATAGCCCCCCCATAGGATCCCTATAGGCTCCCCATCCCCTATAGGATCTCCATCCCCTATAGGCTCCCCATCCCCTATCGGCTCCCCTATAGCCTCCCCGCCCCCTACCCCCTCCCCGCCCCCTATAACCCCCCCCAACCCCCTCCCCGCCCCCTATAACCCTCCCCTACCCCCTCCCCACCCCCTATAACCCCCCCCTACCCCCTCCCCACCCCCTATAACCCCCCCCTACACCCTCCCCACCCCCTATAACCCCCCCCAACCCCCTCCCCACCCCCTATAACCTCCCCTATACCCTCCCCGCCCCCTATAGGATCTCGGACCGGGGCGGGGGCATCCCCCACGAGCTGCTGGACAAGGTGACCCAGTACCACTTCAGCACGGCCGAGGCCAGCGCCCAGGACCCCCGCCTGGGGGGCCCCTTCCGCAACCTCCTCGACCTCCAGGCCTGCCCCATGCACGGGTGAGCCAGCCTCCCCCTCCCCCCAACCCCCAAAACCGGGCGAATTCACCCCAAAATGACGGGTTTTTTTCACAGTTTCGGCTTCGGGCTGCCCACCTCCCGCGCCTACGCCGAGTACCTGGGGGGCTCGCTCTGCCTGCAGTCGCTGCAGGGCGTGGGCACCGACGTCTACCTGCGCCTGCGCCACATCGACGGCAAGGGGGAGAGCTTCCGCATCTAGGGGCAGCCCCAAAATGCTCCTCGGGGGGCACAAATCCTCCTCGGGGGGCCCAAATCCTCCTCGGGGACCTCAAATTCTCCTCGGGGACCTCAAAATCCTCCTTGGGGGGCCCAAAATCCTCCTCGGGGACTCCAAATCCTCCTCGGGGACCTCAAAATCCTCCTTGACAGCCCCAAATTCCTCCTTGGGGACTCCAAAATCCTCTTCAACGGCACCAAATTCCTCCTTGGTGACTTCAAAATCCTCCTCAGCGGCCTCAAATCCCCCTTTGGGACTCTAAATCTTCCTCGGGGACTCCAAAATCCTCTTCGACGGCACCAAAATCCTCCTTGGTGGCCTCAAAATCCTCCTCGGCGGCCTCAAAATCCTCCTCGGGGACCCCAAATCCTCCTTGGGGGGCCCAAAATCCTACTCGGCGGCCTCAAAATCCTCCTCGGGGACTCCAAATCCCTCCTCGGGGACCTCAAATCCTCCTCAGAGACTCCAAAATCCTCTTCAACGGCACCAAAATCCTCCTTGGTGACTTCAAAATCCTCCTCAACGGCCTCAAATCCTCCTCAGAGACTCAAAATTCCTCTTCGACGGCACCAAAATCCTCCTCAGCGGCCTCAAAATTCTCCTCGGGGGGGCCCAAATCCTCCTCGGGGGGCACAAAATCCTACTCGGGGAGCCCAAATCCTCCTCGGGGACCTCAAATTCTCCTCGGGGACCTCAAAATCCTACTCGGCGGCCTCAAAATCCTCCTCGGGGACTCCAAATCCCTCCTCGGGGACCTCAAATCCTCCTCAGAGACTCCAAATTCCTCCCCAGCGGCACCAAAATCCTCCTCAGCGGCCTCAAAATCCTCCTCGGGGACTCCAAGTCCTCCTCGGGGACCTCAAAATCCTCTTTGGCACTCCAAATTCCTCCTCGACAGCATCAAATCCCTCCTCAGGGACTCCAAATTCCTCCTCAGAGACTCCAAATTCCTCCTCGACGGCACCAAATTCCTCCTCAGGGAGCCCAAATCCTCCTCGGGGACCTCAAAATCCTACTCGGCGGCCTCAAATTTCTCCTCGGGGACCTCAAATTCCTCCTCGGAGACTCCAAATTCCTCCTCAGCGGCCTCAAATCCTCCTCGGTGGCCTCAAAATGCTCCTCATCGGCCCCAAATCCTCCTCAGAGACTCCAAAATCCTCCTCGGCGGCCTCAAAATCCTCCTCGGGGAGCCCAAATCCTCCTTGGGGACTCCAAATTCCTCTTCAACAGCACGAAAATTCTCCTCAACGACCTCAAATTCTCCTTGGTGACCCCAAATTCTCCTTGGGGACCTCAAAATCCTCCTCGGCGGCCTCAAATTCTCCTCCACGGCCTCAAATTCTCCTCCACAGCCTCAAATTCTCCTTGGTGATCCCAAATTCCTCCTCAACGGCACCAAAATCCTCCTCGGTGACTTCAAATTCTCCTCGGGGACCCCAAATCCTACTCGGCGGTCTCAAATCCTCCTTGACAGCCCCAAATTCCTCCTTGGGGACTCCAAAATCCTCCTCAGCGGCCTCAAATTCTACTCGGCGGCCTCAAATCCTCCTCAATGGCCTCAAATTCCTCCTCGACAGCCCCAAATTCCTCCTTGGTGGCTTCAAATTCCTCCTCAACGGCCCCAAATCCTGCTCGGCGGCCTCAAATCCTCCTCGGAGACTCCAAATTCCTCTTCGACGGCCCCAAAATCCTCCTCGGCAGCCTCCAAATCCTCCTCGGGGACCTCAAAATCCTCCTCGGCAGCCTCCAAATCCTCCTCAACGGCCTCAAATTCCTCCTCGGGGACCCCAAATCCTCCTCGGGGACCTCAAATTCCTCCTCGGGGACCCCAAATCCTCCTCGGGGACCTCAAAATCCTCCTCGAGGACCCCAAATCCTCCTCGGTGACCTCAAAATCCTCCTCGGCCTCGCCTCGATAGCGGTGTCACCTCCCTGGTGGCCTCCCCGATGGCCTCAACCCTTGGTGGCCTCCCCACCAGCGTCACCTCCCCGGTGGCCTCCCCCCTTGGTGGCCTCACCCCTTGGTGGCCTCCCCACCAGCGTCACCTCCCTGGTGGCCTCAACCCTTGGCCTCCTCATTGATGTCACCCCCCTGGTGGCCTCCCCATCAATGTCACCTCCCCGGTGGCCTCACCCCTTGGTGGCCTCCTCCTGGTGGTGTCACTTCCCTGGTGGCCTCCCCATCAATGTCACCTCCCCGGTGGCCTCCCCCCCTTGGTGGCCTCACCCCTTGGTGGCCTCCTCCTGCTGATGTCACCTCCCTGGTGGCCTCCCCTCCTTGATGTCACCTCCTTGGTGGCCTCCCTGGTGGCCTCCCCATTAATGTCACCTCCCTGGTGGCCTCCCCGGTGGCCTCAACCCCTGGTGGCCTCAACCCTTGGTGGCCTCCTCATTGATGTCACCCCCCTGGTGGCCTCCCCATTAATGTCACCTTGTTGGTGGCCTCCCTGGCAGTGTCACCTCCCTGGTGGCCTCCCCCCTTGGTGGCCTCACCCCTTGGTGGCCTCCTCCCTGCTGATGTCACCTCCCTGGTGGCCTCCCCTCCTTGATGTCACCTCCTTGGTGTCACCTCCCCGGTGGCCTCCCCATCAATGTCACCTCCCCGGTGGCCTCCTTGGTGGCCTCGACCCCCCCTTGGTGGCCTCGACCCCCCCTGGTGGCCTCGACCCCCCCCTGGTGGCCTCGCTTCTGGAACCTTCTCCCGGAGGCCGGAGAGCACCCGGACATTGGGGGGGGGGGGGAGGGGGAGGGGGAGGGGCTCGTTAGGGCCTCGCCTCGTTAGCGGGGCCCTCGTTAATTAAAGCTGCAGCTTTAATTATGAGGGGAGAGGCTTTATTTGGGGGGGGGGGGGAGGGGAGGGAGGATGAGGAGGGGGAGGGGGGAGGGAGGAAGGCTGCGGGGGGAGGGGGGGGGGGGCGGCTCGCGCCCGAAATGCGTCGTCTGCCTCCTCGGGGCCTTCATCTTCATCATCATCGTCATCCCCAGGGCCTTCATCATCATCATCTTCCTCCTCAGAGCCTTCATCTTCCTCCTCTGAGCCTTCATCTTCATCACCATCATCATCATCATCTTCCTCCTCGGAGCCTTCATCTTCATCATCTTCCTCCTCGGGGCCTTCATCTTCATCATCATCGTCATCTTCATCCTCCTCAGGGCCTTCAGCGTCATCATCATCATCATCTTCCTCCTCCTCTTCCTCCTCAGGGTCTTCATCTTCATCATCATCATCCTCATCTTCAACCTCGGGGCCTTCATCTTCATCCCCGGGGCCTTCATCTTCATCATCATCGTCATCTTCCTCCTCAGGGCCTTCATCATCATCATCATCTTCATCCCCAGGGCCTTCATCTTCCTCCTCCTTCTCCTCGTCTTCCTCCTCAGAGCCTTCATCTTCATCATCATCATCATCGTCTTCATCCCCAGGGCCTTCATCTTCATCCCCGGGGCCTTCATCTTCATCATCATCATCTTCCTCCTCCTCAGGGCCTTCATCTTCCTCCTCAGGGCCTTCATCTTCCTCCTCGGGGCCTTCATCTTCCTCCTCCTCCTCATCATCGTCATCTTCATCTCCGGGGCCTTCATCATCATCATCATCTTCCTCCTCCTCCTCCTCCTCTTCCTCCTCAGAGCCTTCATCTTCATCATCATCGTCATCGTCTTCATCCCCAGGGCCTTCATCTTCATCCCCGAGGCCTTCATCTTCATCATCGTCATCATCTTCCTCCTCCTTGGGGCCTTCATCATCTTCCTCCTCGCGGCCTTCATCTTCCTCCTCGGGGTCTTCATCTTCATCATCATCATCATCTTTCTCCTCGGAGCCTTCATCTTCATCATCATCATCCTCATCTTCAACCTCGGGGCCTTCATCTTCATCCCCGGGGCCTTCATCTTCATCATCTTCCTCCTCAGAGCCTTCATCTTCCTCCTCTGAGCCTTCATCTTCATCACCATCATCATCATCATCTTCCTCCTCGGAGCCTTCATCTTCATCATCTTCCTCCTCGGGGCCTTCATCTTCATCATCATCATCATCTTCCTCCTCCTCCTCTTCCTCCTCAGGGTCTTCATCTTCATCATCATCATCCTCATCTTCAACCTTGGGGCCTTCATCTTCATCCCCGGGGCCTTCATCTTCATCATCATCATCATCTTCCTCCTCGGAGCCTTCATCTTCATCCTCATCATCATCTTTCTCCTCGGAGCCTTCATCTTCATCGTCATCTTCCTCCTCCTCGGGGCCTTCAGCATCATCGTCTTCCTCCTCGGAGCCTTCATCTTCCTCCTCATCATCGTCTTCCTCCTCCTCAGGGCCTTCATCTTCATCATCTTCCTCCTCGTGGCCTTCATCTTCCTCCTTCTCATCAAAGTCTTCCTCCTCAGGGGCCTTCATCTTCATCATCATCATCTTCATCCCTGGGGCCTTCATCTTCCTCCTCAGGGCCTTCATCTTCCTCCTCCTCCTCTTCCTCCTCCTCCTCATCCTCTCCAGTCTCAGTTCCTTCAGCCTCGCCCTCCTCCTCCTCCTCCTCAGGGCCTTCATCTTCCCCATCATCATCATCCTCCTCCACCATGGGGTCTCCGGCCTCTTCTTCAGAGGCCTTCATCATCCTCTTCCTCCTCGGGGGCCTCCATCCTCTTCCTCAGGGCCTTCATCTTCCTCCTTGGGGCCTCCATCACCTTCCTCTTCCTCCTCAGGGCCTTCATCCTCTTCCTCACAGCCTCCACCTTCCTCCCCACCCTCCTCTTCCTCAGGGCCTACTCCGCATCACTTCCCGCCTCCTCCTCCTCCTCCTCGGGGCCTCCATCTTCATCCCCTTCCTCCTCCTCCTCCTCCTCCTCTTCCTCCTCCTCAGGTCCTCCACCTTCCTCTTCCTCCTCCTCCTCCTCCTCAGGGCCTTCATCCTCATTTTCGGGGCCCCCGTCCTCATTTTCGGGGCCCCCATCCCCATTTTCGGGCCCTCCATCCCCATTTTTGGGTCCTCCATCCCCATTTTCGGGCCCTCCATCCCCATTTTTGGGTCCTCCATCCCCATTTTCGGGACCTTCATCCTCCTCTTCTTGGCCTTCATCCCCATTTTTGGGTCCTCCATCCCCATTTTCGGGGCCTTCATCCTCCTCTTCTTGGCCTTCATCTTCTTTTTGGCCTCCATCCTCTTCTTTTTTCCCTCCATCCCCATTTTCGGGGCCCCCATCTTCATTTTTGGGTCCTCCATCCCCATTTTCGGGCCCTCCATCCCCATTTTTGTGTCCTCCAGCCCCATTTTTGGCCTCTTCACCCTCATTTTTTGGCTCTTCACCCTCATTTTTGGGCTTTTCACCCTCATTTTTGGCCTCTCCCTCCTCCGTTTGGTTGCAGCAGGCACAATCGGAGCGGTGCGCGGGCTGCGCGTCGCGCCGCGGCCCGTAAAAATCTACAAAAAAAAACCCACCAAAACCCCTATAGGACCTCCTATAGGGGTTTTTCGACCCTTTTGGGTTATAAAACCGGGGATTTTGGGGTCTCACCCAACAGCCCCGGCTCTTCCAGACCGGCCAGGACGCGGAGAAGGACCCGGCAGCTTTCGTCGCCCCGAGCCAAGGCCAACGCCAGGAGCCTGCGGACCCAAGGGCGACCCCCCGGGGGTCCCAACGCCGCCTCCTCGCTGGCTTCCAGCTCCCCGGCTTCCCGCAGCCCCTCCAGGATTTGGGATCCCGGCACCCGCAGCAGCCGATCCTCCAGAGCCCGGCCCTGAGCCCGGAGCTGCGCCGTCATGGTTAGGGTCGGGGGGGGGGGGAGAGGAGGGGTCCTATATGGGAGGGTCGGCCCTATAGGAGGAGTGGGAGTTGTCGGTATAGGGGTCAGACCTATAGGAGACACCAGAGATTCTTCACTATAGGGTTCAGCCCTATAGGAGACATTAGGGAGTCTCCCCCATAGGGTTCGGCCCTATACGAGGCACTAGAGAGTCTCTTCTATAGGGTTCAGCCCTATAGGAGACACTGGGGAGTCCCCACTATAGGGTTCAGCCGTATACGAGACCCTAGGGAGTCCCCACTATAGGGTTCAGCCCTATAGAAGACACCGGGGAGTCCCCACAATAGGTCTCAGCCCTATACAAGACTCTAGGGAGTCCCCACTGTGGGGCTCAGCCCTATAGGAGACACTAGAGAGTCCCCTCTATAGGGTTCAGCCCTATAGGAGACATTAGAGAATCCCCCCCATAGGGCTCGGCCCTATACGAGGCACCAGAGAGTCTCTTCTATAGGGTTCAGCCCTATAGGAGACAGTAGGGAATCCCCCCCATAGGGCTCAGCCCTATAGGAGACACTAGAGAGTCCCCACAATAGGGTTCAGCCCTATAGGAGACACTGGAGAATCCCCACCATAGGGTTTAACCCTATAGGAGACACTAGGGAGTCCTCACTGTGGGGCTCAGCCCTATAGGAGACATTAGAGAGTCTCTTCTATAGGGTTCAGCCCTATAGGAGACATTGGAGAATCCCCACTATAAGGCTGAGCCCTATATAAGACACTGGAGAATCTCCCCCATAGGGCTTGGCCCTATAGGAGACATTAGAGAGTTCCCACTATAGGGTTCAGCCCTATAGGAGACATTAGGGAATCCCCCCCATAGGGTTTAGCCCTATAGGAGACCCTAGGGAGTCCCCACTATAGGGTTCAACCCTATAGGAGACAGTAGGGAATCCCCCCCATAGGGCTCAGCCCTATAGGAGACACTGGGGAGTCCCCTCCATAGGGTTTAACCCTATAGGAGACATTAGAGAGTCCCCACTGTAGGGCTCAACCCTATACGAGACACTAGAGAGTCTCCTCCATAGGGTTCAGCCCTATAGGAGACCCTGGAGAATATTCACCATAGGGTTTAACCCTATAGGAGACACTGGAGAGCCCCCACTATAGAATTCAGCCCTATAGGAGACCCTAGAAACCTCCCCTATAGAGGGGCTCGGCCCTATAGACCCCAAAGATTCTCCACCACGGGCATCAGCCCTATAGGACCCCCCTCATGGGAGCCCAGCCCTATAGGACCCCCCCCATAGGGGCCTACCCCTATAGGAGCCCCCAGCACCCCCCTATGGATGCCTATACCACCCCACCAGCCCTATAGGGGGCTCAGCCAGACCCTATAACCCCCCCCCAATCACCCCAGGGCCCTATAGCCCCCATAACGCCCCCCCCCCACCATCTCCCTACCCGCTGCCGGCCCCTATAGCTCCCCACGCCGCGCCGGCCCCTATACGGCCCCTACGGCCCTATATGGCCCCCCCCCGGGGGTATTTTTAGCCCTGACCTTTACGGGGCCGAGCCCTGCTGGGAACTGGGAAGGGGGGGGGGCACAGCGGGGCCATTTTGGGCCCCCCCAGGCCACAAAAAGGGGGTTGGGGACGCCCAGGTGCCCCCCCCCAGGGGCACCTTGTGCCCCTCCCCCACATTTCCCACCATTTTTAAACACCCCCCCCCCCCATTTCCCGCCATTTTTTAACGGTTTTCTTCACGTTTCCCGCCACTTTTAACCCCCCCCTCATATTTCCCGCCATTTTAAACGACCCCCCAAGTTTCCTGCCCTTTTTTAACGGTCCTCTTCAAGTTTCCCGCCATTTTTAACCCCCCCACACACATTTCCCGCCATTTTTACTCCCCCCCTTACATTTCCCGCCATTTTCTTAACTTTTTCTTCACGTTTCCCGCCATTTTTAACGGTTTCTCCTCACATTTCCCGCCCTTTTAACCCCCCCCCTCAAGTTTCCCGCCCTTTTTTAACGGTCCTCTTCAAGTTTCCCGCCATTTTTAACGGTTTCTCCTCACATTTCCTGCCATTTTTAACCTCCCCTCACATTTCCCGCCATTTTTAAACTTTTTTCTTCACATTTCCCGCCATTTTTAACGGTTTCTCCTCACATTTCCCGCCATTTCCCCCCCCCTTCACATTTCCCCCCATTTTTTAATGGTTTTCTTTACGTTTCCCGCCCTTTTAAATGCCCCCCTCATGTTTCCCGCCATTTTTAACGGTTTCTGCTCACGTTTCCCGCCATTTTTAACGGTCCTTTTCATGTTTCCCGCCATTTTTAACGGTTTCTCCTCACATTTCCCACCATCTTTAACGGTTCCGCTCCCGTTTCCCGCCCTTTTTAACCTCCCCACAGACATTTCCCGCCATTTTTAACGGTTTCTCCTCACATTTCCTGCCCTTTTAACCCCCCCCCTTAAATTTCCCGCCCTTTTTAACGGTTTCTCCTCACATTTCCCGCCATTTTTAACGGTTTTCTTCACGTTCCCCTCTGTTTTTAACAGTCCTCTTCAAGTTTCCCGCCATCTTTAACGGTTTTGCTCCCGTTTCCCACCATTTTTAACCTTCCCACAGACATTTCCCACCAATTTTTAACGGTTTTCTTCACGTTTCCCGCCCTTTTTAACAGTCCTCTTCATGTTTCCCGCCATTTTTAACAGCCCCCCTCACATTTCCCGCCCTTTTTAACCATTCCACTCCCGTTTCTCACCATTTTTAATGCCCCCCTCCATTTCCCGCCATTTTTAACGGTTCCTCCCCACATTTCCTGCCATTTTAAATGTCCCCCCCCAAGTTTCCCGCCCTTTTTTAATGCTCCCCTTCAAGTTTCCCGCCATTTTTACCCCCCTTCACGTTTCCTGCCATTTTTTAACGTTTTTCTTCATGTTTCCCGCCATTTTTAACGGTTTCTCCTCACATTTCCGCCATTTTTACCCCCCCCCTTCATGTTTACCGCCATTTTTAAACGGTTTTCTTCATGTTTCTGCCCTTTTAAATGGCCCCCTCAGGTTTCCCACCATTTTTAATGGTTCTTCTCATGTTTCCCGCCATTTTTAAACGGTTTTCTTCATGTTTCCTGCCCTTTTAACCCCCCCCCTCAAGTTTCCCGCCTGTTTTTAACGGTCCTCTTCACGTTTCCCGCCATTTTTAATGGTTCCGCTCCCGTTTCCCGCCCTTTTTAACCTCCCCACAGACATTTCCCGCCATTTTTTAACCGTTTTCTTCATGTTTTCCACCCTTTTAAACTCCTCCCTCACATTTCCCGCCATTTTTAACGGTTTCTCCTCACATTTCCCACAATCTTTTACGGTTCCGCTCCCGTTTCCCGCCCTTTTTAACCTCCCCACAGACATTTCCCGCCAATTTTTAACGGTTTTCTTCACGTTTCCCGCCCTTTTAAACACCCCCCTCATGTTTCCCGCCATTTTTAACGGTTCCTCCCCACATTTCCTGCCATTTTAAACGCCCCCCCTTCAAGTTTCCCGCCATTTTTAACGGTTTCTCCTCACGTTTCCCGCCCTTTTTAACGCCCCCTTCACGTTTCCCGCCATTTTTTAACGGTTTTCTTCACGTTTCCCGCCCTTTTTAACCTCCCCACATAAAGGAGTGAGGGGTCTATAGGGGTTTCTATAGGGTCCCCGTGAGGGAGGGCCCCTAGGAGGCTGCTATAGGGTCCATAGAAGGGACTAAAGGGCCCATATGGGGTTCTATGGGGTCCCTATGGGGTTCCTATAGGGTCAGAATAATCGAAGGTCCCTATGGGCTTCTATAGGATCATTATAAAGGACTGAGGGTCCCTATGGGGTTTCTATAGGGCCACATAAGGGGGTAAGGCTTCTATATGGGGTTCTATAGGGTCCATTAACAGGGAGCAGGGGCTCCATATGGGTTTCTATAGGGTTCCATATGGCTTTCTATAGGGTCCCTATGAGGGACAACCCCCGTGAGGCTGCTACAGGGTCCCTATAAGGGTCTGAAGGGCCCCTATAGCTTTCTATAGGGCCCCTATAGGGGTCTGAAGGTCCCCTATGGCTTCCCATAGGGTCCCTATAAGGGTCTGAAGGGCCCCTATAGCTTCCTATAGGGTCCTATAGGGGTCTGAAGGCCCGCTATAGCTTCCTATAGGGGTCTGAAGAGCCCCTATAGCTTTCTATAGGGCCCCTATAGCTTCCTATAGCTATAGGAGGCCGGTGCGGGTACGTACGGTCTCTATAGGGTCCCTATAGGAGCGGGGGAGGGGTCTCCAGCGGCCTTCTATAGGCTCCCCGTGACGCAGCAGCCCCTATAGGGCCCCTATAAGGCACCAGGAGCCGCCCCCATCCCCCCCCCATCCCAACCCCTAATGGTTCCGCCCGCCCTCCTGGCCACGCCCCCTCCGCTCAGACCACGCCCATCCCTCCCCAGCCGCCCCATCCCAAACCACGCCCCCTCCTCCGTGACCACGCCCCCTCATTCCCCCCCCATCCCCTCAATGGTCCCGCCCGCCCTTCGGGGCCCCTCCTCACCCCCGGACCGTACCAAGGAGCCCTGGAGGGGGGGGGGATGGAACCAAACCCCCCCCCCTTAGCAATGGCACGCTCCGGCCGAGCCTATAAAGGGCGGGCGGGGGGCGCAGTGCGGCCGCCACGTGGAGGGGGAAGCGGCGGAGCAGGGCGGCACCGCCATGGCCTCCAACGGTACGGGGGGCGCGGGGGGGGCCCAAAAACCCCCCTAAAACCCCGGGGGGGGGGGTCCCAAAACCACCCCCAAAATCCCAAGGGGGGGGGTCCCACAAACCTCTCCCTCTTAGCGCCGTGGGGGGTGGTCCCGCAGCATCACCGGGGGGGGTTTACGCCCCGTTATACCCTGGGGGGGCACCTACATTCTTTATATATTCAGGATTTTTAGCCGCTGTGCTGATTTTATACGTTTTTTACCACAAAATTGACCGATTCCCGTGGTTTCCTGGCGTTTCCGAGTGTTTTTTTCATTGTGATGCGCTGTGGGGGCGATGGTTCCTTTGTTCGCTTTAACCGGGCGGGTTAATTGGTGGGTAATCCCTCACCGCGCGGGGTTTATTTTTCATTTCCAATCGTATTTCACCCTCATCCGCTTTATTAGGGTAAAAAATCACGATTTTTGTTCATTTCTGAGGTGCTAAGAAACAAAAGGGCGCGGTGAGTGCGGGGCGGGGGGGGAGGGGGGGGGGGGGCGCAAACAAAGCGCGGCGCCGTTCGGCCTCCACTCGGCGGGACCACCGACCCCCAACCCAAAACCCACCAAAAAAAACGAGGAGAAAAACCGTTTTTGAGTTATTTTAGCTTTTATTGAGGAAATTTGGAGCCCCCCCCCGGCGTGTAACGGGGCCCGGTAACGGCTCCCCCCCCCCCCTTCCTCCCCGGCGGCCATTTTGTGGGGCGCGGCTTTTGCAGCTGCGCCACCGCCGCCATTTTAGGAGCGGGGCGCGCGCGGCGCATGCGCGGCGGCGCTGCCGCAGTCCGCCATCCGGGTCCCCACCCCCCAAAAACCACCGTTTTTAACCCCCTTTTAGTTGATAAAACCCGCTTTTTGCGCGTTTAAGAGAAAGCTTTTCCTCTGTTGAAGCGTTCCAGAGGGAAAAATTTGGGTTTTAAAGGAAAAATCCTGTCAGTTTTGAGCGAGGGACGTGAGCGAGCGGGAAAAGGAGGCGGCGAGCCGCCATTTTAGACGCGGGAGGCTTGAAAAGGAGCAATAAAACCTCCTATCTAACGAGGTGTTTGAGGAAAAATAAATGAATTTCATTTTTTTTCTACGTATATAGGCGTGGCTTATTAATTAAGGTCTAGTTTTGGTGAAACATAGCCGCAGGGTAATGATTTCCAGCTTCTTCCTGCTTCATAGCGCGCCATACATTGATATTTCCCCCACTCGAACAATGAAAAACTTAAAACCTCAATATATTTATCTCACGTCTCCACATGTTTCAGTGTATATGTGTTTATTCAGCTTTTTGATGTGTACACACGTGCGTTTAACGGCTGAATTTGATGATTTTTGAGGCGTTTTCTAATCCAAACGACTCCATATTGTATATATGGGGGCATGATTGTGTATAAACACGGCGTGTGTGAGGTAGAACATACAAATTTTTATTTATATATTTAGTTGAAATTGCGGTTGTGGCGTTTTGAATGGTTAATTGTGGATGCGTGTACGCGTGGCTTTGTTTAATTGTTAGATAAACAATTAAAGCTATAGTTTAGTGAATTTAATTAACGTTTATGGCAATATATAGATGTTTATGTATTAGGATATGTGTGTGATTATGCTTATAAATAATTAATGGTGTTTTTGGGGGGCTTTTCCCTGCAGATTACAGCCAGACGGCGACGCAAAGGTACATCCCTCCCCCCCCGCTCCCTTCTGCCTCATGTCTACTTCAAAACACCTCGCAGCAAAGAGCCTTTTGGGGCGAATAACGGCTTTTTTGGGCTTTTTCCCCGCAGCTACGGCGCTTACCCGACCCCGCCGGGCCAGGGCTACTCGCAGCAGAGCAGCCAGCCCTATGGGCAGCAGAGCTACAGCGGCTACAGCCAGTCCGCCGACACCTCCGCCTACAGCCAGAACAGCTACAGCTCTTCCTACGGCCAGACCCAGAGCAGTGCGTCCCCGAACACCCCTCTTTTCCTTCTCTTTTGGGTCCAAAACGTGTTTTTTTGATGGTTTTTTTCGCCTTCCAGGCTACAGCACCCAGTCCACCCCTCAAGCCTACGGCAGCACCAGCGGCTACGGCAGCAGCCAGACGTCGCAGACCTCCTACGGGCAGCCCTCCTCCTACCCCAGCTACTCCCAGCCGCCGGCCGCCAGCTCCTCCACCGGCAGGTAACCCCCTCGTATCCCCCTTTTAACCTCAAAACCCGGATTTTTGGGTCCGAAAGTGGTTTTTCTCGCAGTTATGGGAGCAGCTCGCAGAGCTCGAGCTACGGCCAGCCCCCCAGCAGCGGTTACGGGCAGCAGTCGAGCTACAGCAGCCAGCAGCAGAGCTACAACCAGCAGTCCTCCTACAACCCCCCGCAGAGCTACAGCCAGCAGAGCCAGTACAGCAGCGGCGGTGGCAGCGGTGGTGGATGTGAGCCCCAAACCCCTTCCTTAAACCCATTTGGAGGCCAAAAACCTGTTTTTTTTTGCCTTTTTCTATCCATATTTTTGGATTGTGAGCCTCTTCGTATCCATGTTTTTCTGTTCTCAAGCTCATTCTATCCTTATTTGTGAATTTTCTGCCTCCTTCTATCCTTACTTTTGAATTTTCAGTCTTTTTGTGCTTATTTTTGGATTTTCAGCCTCTTTATATCCTTGCTTTTTGATTTTTAGCCTCTTTACATCCTAATTATTTTATTTTCAGCCCTTTTCTGTCTTTATTTTTGAATTTCCAGCCTCTCTGTGCTTTTATTTTCAAATTTTCAGCTTCTTTATATCCTTATTTCTGATTTTTTAGTGTCTTCATATTCTAATTTTTTATTTTTTAGTGTTTTTGTGTATTTCTTTTTACAGCTTCATTCTGTTTATGTCCTAATTTCTTAATTTCCAGTCTCTTTACATTCTTACTTCCTATTTTTTAGCCCCTTTATATTCTATTTTTTAAATTTTTACTTCTTTTATATATTTTTTTTTCATTTTCATTCTCTTTATATCTTTATATTTCAATTTCCAGCCTATTTAGCTGCTGCTTCGTGAATTCTTCAGCCGCTTTATGTCCTTCTTTTTGAAATTTCAGCTTGTTTCTGTATTTATTATTGAATTTCCAGCCTTTTTTTGTTCTTCTTTTTGAATTTCCGGCTTCTTCACATCCTAATTTTTTAATTCTGAGCTCCTTTATGTATTTTTTTCTGGATTTTCAGCTTTTTTCTGTCCTCATTTTGTAATTTTCAGTCTCTTTCCATCCTTATTTTTGAATTTCCCATCTCTTTCTGTTCTCATTTCTGAATTTTCATCCTCTTTACATTCTTACTTTTTCTTTTTTGGCCTCTTTTTATCCTTATTTTTCATTTCTCAGTTTCTTTTTATTCTTATTTTTGAGTTCTCAGGCTCTTTTTATCCTTATATTTGGATTTCCAGCTTCTTTTTATCCGTATTTTTGAATTTCCAGTCTCTTTCTCTCCATATTTTTGAATTTCCAGTCTCTTTCTCTCCATATTTTTGAATTTCCACCCTCTTTATGCCCTTATTTTTGGATTTCCAGCCTTTTTCTCTCATTATTTCTGATTTTTCAGCCTCTTTACGTCCTTATGTTTGAATTCTCAGCCTCTTTTTATCCATATTTTTTGAATTTTCAGTCTTTTTCTCTCCTTACTTTTGGATTTCCAGCCTCTTTCTACCTCATTTTTGAATTTTCCGCCTCTTTCTACCTCATTTTTGAATTTCCAGCCTCTTGTTATCCTTAGTTTTGAACTTTCAGCCTGTTTTTATCCTTAGTTTTGAACTTTCAGCCTCTTTTTATCCTTGGTTTTGAACTTTCAGCCTCTTTTTATCCTTATTTTTGAACTTTCAGCCTGTTTTTATCCTTAGTTTTGAACTTTCAGCCTCTTTTTATCCTTAGTTTTGAACTTTCAGCCTGTTTTTATCCTTATTTTTGAACTTTCAGCCTTTTTTTATCCTTAGTTTTGAACTTTCAGCCTTTTTTTATCCTTATTTTTGAATTTCCAGCCTGTTTTTATCCTTATTTTTGAACTTTCAGCCTGTTTTTATCCTTATTTTTGAACTTTCAGCCTGATTTTATCCTTATTTTTGAATTTCCAGCCTGTTTTTATCCTTATTTTTGAGTTTCCATCCTCTTTTTATCCACATTTTTCAGATTCCAGTCTTTTTTCCTCCTTACTTTTAAATTTCCATCCTTTTTACCCCCTCACTTTTGACTTTCCATCCTCTTCCCCCCCTTTATTTTAAATTTTCCACCCTTTTCCTCTTTTCTTCTTCAACCTTCACCCTCCTTCTCTCCCCTTTTTCCATCCTCACCCTCTTTTTTCCCTTTTTTCCTCATTTTTCCCTTTTTTTTCCCCTTCCAGCCAGCAGCTACGGCCAGGAGCAGTCGTCCATGAGCGGCGGCGGCGGCGGTGGCTACCAGGAGCAGAGCGGTGGCTACGGAGGGGGCCAGCAGGAGCGGAGCCGCGGCCGGGGCGGTTACGGCCGGGGGGGCTACGACCGTGGGGGCCGTGGGAGCCGTGGAGGCCGAGGAGGCAACCTGGGGTAGGTTTCCTGGGGCTTTTTCGGGGGAAATTTGGGGTAAAAACCAGCCTAGGGGGGAAAAAATTAAAAAAAATGAAGGGAGAGGGAATGGTTTTGGGGGTTTTTCCCTCAAAAAAACTAGATTTTAAGCAAAATGAGGGGGAAAGAGCCCCGAAAGGTTGAAGAGGTTTTAAAGGGGGGCGCTGCGGAGGCGCACGGAGCGGTAAGAGCCCCCCCTCCCCTCGCAAAACGGGGGGAAAAAGGGTGTTTTTGGGGAAAATACTCAGCAAACCTGGTTGCGAAAGGTCGCTCGTAGCCTCTCTGGTGCCTGTCACGGTGGGGGCACGTGCCCCGGGTTTAAAAAAAGGAAAAAAAAAGAGTTAAAAGAGTAAAAAAAAATGGTTTGTTTTGAGGTCACTGCAGAAAAAAACAAACAAAAATGGCGAGTTTTGGGTGTTTTGGAAACTTTTTAATGCCGATTTCTGGGTGAGACTTGGACTCGAGTGTCTCGGTGGTGTCCCGGTGCACGAAGGGAGGAGGATTTGTAAAGAAAAAAGACAAAAAAAAACCACCAAAATGATGGTTGATGTAAAAAACTGACGGTTTTGGGTTTGCGCATGTGTCTCTGCCACGTGGTTTTGGGCTAAAAAGCGGCGCTTTTGGGGCGGAAAGGTGAGTATTGGCGGGGGCGAGCCGCGTTTGCTTGTTTTTTGTCTTGCCGCTGCTGTTGTGCCTGTTAACAAACTCTGCGTTTTGTGTGCTGCAGGTGTGAAAGGCAGCGAAACTTTCGCAATTCTCCGCCTTTTTCCGCAGTTTTGGGGTTAAAAATGGCAGAAAAGGGGAAAAAAATAGCAAAAAAAAACGCAGAAAGGGACAAAAAAAAAAAATGAAGAGAGAGAGAGGAAAAGGGGAGGGGGGGAACGTCCTGGTGGGCTCAGCTTGGAAGCAGGGGGGAGATAAACCAAAAAAAACCCCCGAAATTGGGCGAAAATCTTCCGTTTTTTTTTAACAAGGACAGAAAGCTCAAAGTAGCGATTTTTGGAGTGGCGAAAAAGCCGGGGTTTTCACTTTTTTTTGGCCGGAGAAAAAGCCCGGCTGCTGCGTGGAGGAACGACGCCGGCGGACGGAGCCCCCCGAAAAGCGGGGAGGGGGCTTGAGGAAGGAGGAAAACTACTCAAAAGGCGCTGGTTTTACCCCGAAACGAGCCCCGTTTTTTCCTAAATCCCGGGAATTAATCAAAAAAGGCCAAAAAAACCCTAAAAAAATTTAAAAAAAAGCTTCATTATCTTCTAATTTATCTCCTCAGCGGTGGTGAGCGTGGTGGCTTCAATAAATTTGGTGGTAAGTCGCAAGAGTTCAGCATTTGAACCCAAAAAATGCACAGAATGCTACTAAAAAAAAAGTGTATTTTGATGTTTGGCTAGTTTTTTAACCCCTTTTCTCCGCAAACAGCGCGGGGGCCGGGCGTTTTGGGTTGAAAAAGTCCCAAAAAAGTGCTCCCCCCCTGTCGGGAATGCCGAGGCAAAAAAGGAGCGCCGGCCGGAGACGACGTTTAGCAGGCTGCGTCTTGGGTGTAAAAGTGTCTTTTTTGGGCAAAAAATACCAACCAAACCCCACGGTCGAGCGTGTGTGCTAAAAAAGCAGAAACGGGGGAAAAAAAAAGACAACTCTTGGCTTACAAAAATGGTGTTTTTTTGGGGTTGAACGAGCTGGTTTTCAGCAAAAAAAAAAACAAAACGGTTGCATGTGGTTTTAAAAAAAAAAAGCCAAAAAAATAAGGTTTGGTGCGTGGTTCTGGGGCAAAAACCTACGAAAACCCGCAATTTTGGTGCAAAGTGCCGGTGACCTGAGGTTGCTTTAAAAAAAAAAACACACGTAAAATGGTCTAATTGACATTTTTCCCCCCAAAAACGGGGAGCGGTGAGGTGGTGAGCGCTGCAGTGTACCGATAAAAAAAAAGCGTGTCTTGGTTTTACCGATTCTGAGAGTTTTCGCACCGGTTTTGGAGGGGTTTGCTGAACCTTGGTGTTGCTGGTGGTGCTTTTAAAGGCGACAAAATTCTCAAAAAAAGCGTGTTTTCACCAAAAAGTGGGGAAAAAAACCCAAAAAAATTCAACCCCGGGGGCGGCGAGCCGTCGCGCCTCGGTTTTGGGATGAAAATCCGAGAACCGGCGAGCGGCGGCGCCGGCCTCCGTTTCGAGGGCGAGCGACGTGAAAAAAAAAAGCGGTTCCGGGGACCAAAAAAAGCGGTTTTTCGCCCCAAAACGGGGCTGGGGGCGAAGGGGGGTGGAAACTGAGTTTTTTTTCGGTGGTTTTTGAACCGATTTCGGGGGGTTTCGGGGTGGGGGTGGTCGGGTGTTTCCCCCGGCCCCCCCCTCGTGGCTAATTAACGCTTTGGTTTTTAATTTTTGCATGTGCTGAAAGGACCCCGGGACCAAGGGCCGAGGCACGATCCTGGTAATGAGCGCGCTAACGAGGGGAAGGGGCTAATTAAGCTGAATTTGGGGGAAAACGGGGCTAATTAGGGGCTAATTAGGGGCTAGTTAGGCCGTTAGGAGTCAAAAGATTCAAGAATTGAAGGGCTGGTGGGCTAATTAAGGGGGTTGAGTTGATTAAGATGGTTAATTAAGGATTTGCTGAGGTTATTGAGGGTCTAACGAGGCTAATTAGGGGTCTAATTAGGCTAATTGAGGGAACGGGGGGCTAACGAGGCTGCAAATTGGGGAGAAAAGGGGCTAATTTGGGGGTGATGAGGCTGTTAGAAGTCGAAGTGTTCAAGTTTTTAAGGGGTGGTGGGCTAATTAATGGGGAGGAGTTAATTAGGAAGGTTAATTAAGGAGTCTAATGAGGCTAATTAAGGGAATGGGGGCTAACGAGGCTGCAAATTGGGGGAAAAAGGGACTAATTTGGGGGTGACGAGGCTGTTAAGGGGTTAAAATTCTTCAGGGATGGCGCGCTAATTAAGAGGAACGGGTTAACGAGGTTAAGGGACTTGATTAGGAAGGCTAATTAAGGCTCTGGGGTTAATTAAGGCTCTAACGAGGCTATTAACGGGGTTAACGAGAGGCTAGCCTCGGATGTGACTCGCGGGGTTAATGAGCTAACGAGGCCGCCCGGCTTCCTAACGAGTGACCAGGGAGGGGCGTGGGGGGGCAATTAACGAGGCGGCGGCGCTAACGAGCGGCGGGGCTAATTAGCGGCGGCGCTAACGAGCTTCCCTCCCCCGGGGCAGGCGAGCAGGATAACTCGGACAACAACACCATCTTCGTGCAGGGGCTGGGCGAGAACGTCACCATCGAGTCGGTGGCCGACTACTTCAAGCAGATCGGGATCATTAAGGTCAGCTTGGCGTGTCCCTAGCGTGTTCTTGGCGTGTTCTTAGCATGTTCTTAGCGTGTTCAGCCCCTTAGCGTGTTGAGGCGTGTTTCCAGCAAGCCATTTAGTCTTCAGGCTGATAGGATGGGGTCATCCATGAAGTGTGTGCCCATGTCCATAATATACCATGATTCTTAGCATGTTCTTGGCATGTTTCAGCGTGTCTTTAGCATGTTCTTAGCATGTTTGGCCCCTTCTTAGCGTGTTGAGGCGTGTTTCCAGCAAGTCATTCAGTCTTCAGGCTGATAGGATGGGCTCATCCATGAAATATGTGCCCATGCCCATAATATGCCACGACTCTTAGCGTGTTCTTAGCATGTTTTAGCATGTTTTAGCATGTTCTGCCCATCCTTAGCGTGTTGAGGCGTGTTTCCAGCAAGCCATTTAGTCTTCAGGCTGATAGGATGGGGTCATCCATGAAGTGTGTGCCCATGTCCATAATATATCATGATTCTTAGCATGTTCGTGGCATGTTTTGGCATGTTCTTAGCATGTTCTGCCCATCCTTAGCATGTTCTTAGCATGTTGAGGCGTGTTTCCAGCAAGTCGTTTAGTCTTCAGGCTTATAGGATGGGCTCATCCATGAAATATGTGCACATGCCCATAATATATCTCGATTCTTAGCATGTTCTTGGCATGTTTTAGCATGTTCTTAGCATGTTTTGGCATCTTTAGCATGTTCTTAGCATGTTCAACCACCTTTAGCATGTTCTTAGCATGTTAACACCGATCCATCCTCAACACATAGCCCCACATCCTTAGCGTGTCCTCAAACATTTCACCCTGGACCATCACCCCATGCCCTTAGAGTGTTGCTAGCGTGTCCTTAGCATGTTCTTAGTATGTTAAACCACTTCTAACATGTTTTTAGCGTGTTCACACCGATCCATCCTCCACACATCGCCCCACATCCTTAGCGTGACCTCAAACATTTCACCCCAGCCCACCACCCCATGTCCTTATTGTGTCCTTAACATGTTTTAATATGTCCTTAGCGTGTTCTTAGCATGTTAATCCATCGTTACCATGTTCACACCCATCCATCCTCATCACATCACCCCACATCCTTAGCGTTTCCTCAAACATTTCACCCCAGCCCGCCACCCCACGCCCTTAGCGTGCCCTTAGCGTGTCCTTAGCATGTTTTAGCATGTTCTTAGCATGTTAATCCATCGTTACCATGTTCACACCTATCCATCCTCATCACATCACCCCACATCCTTAGCGTGTCCTCAAACATTTCACCCCAGCCCGCCACCCCACGCCCTTAGCATGTCCTTAGTGTGTCCTTAGCATGTTCTTAGTATGTTAAACCACTTTTAATATGTTCTTAGCATGTTAACACCAATCCATCCTCAGCACATCACCCCACATCCTTAGCGTGTCCTCAAACATTTCACCCCAGCCCGCCACCCCACGCCCTTAGCATGCCCTTAGCGTGTCCTTAGCATGTTTTAGCATGTTCTTAGCATGTTAATCCATCGTTACCATGTTCACACCTATCCATCCTCATCACATCACCCCACATCCTTAGCGTGTCCTCAAACATTTCACCCCAGCCCGCCACCCCACGCCCTTAGCATGTCCTTAGCGTGTCCTTAGCATGTTCTTAGTATGTTAAACCACTTTTAACATGTTCTTAGCATGTTAACACCAATCCATCCTCATCACATCACCCCACATCCTTAGCGTATCCTTGAACATTTCACCCCAGCCCGCCACCCCACGCCCTTAGCATGTCCTTAGCGTGTCCTTAGCATGTTCTTAGCGTGTCCTCCCCCGCAGACCAACAAGAAGACGGGGCAGCCCATGATCAACCTCTACACGGACCGCGAGACCGGCAAGCTGAAGGGGGAGGCCACGGTCTCCTTCGACGACCCCCCCCTCGGCCAAGGCCGCCATCGACTGGTTCGACGGTAGGAACCCCGAAAAGAGGAGGGCCAAACCCAACCCCCCCCTCCTCCTTTTGGGCTAAAAACCGCCTTTTTCAGGCAAAGAGTTCTCCGGCAACCCCATCAAGGTTTCCTTCGCCACCCGCCGCGCCGACTTCAACCGCGGCGGCGGCGGCGGCCGGGGCGGCCGGGGCCGAGGAGGTGAGCCCCCATCCGCCCCTAAAAGCACCCGGGCGACCCCAAAATCGCCCTTTTTTACCCCAAAAAACGCTTCCCCAACAGGTCCCATGGGGCGGGGAGGCTTCGGCGGCGGCAACAGCGGCTCGGGCGGCGGCAACCGCGGCGGCTTCCCCAGCGGCGGCGGCGGCCAGCAGCGGGCCGGCGACTGGAAATGCCCCAACCCGTGAGCGTTATCCTAACTGGGACAAACTGGGAAGGACTGGGACAAACTGGGGAGGGGCTGATGACGTCATCAACCCGTTTTAGGGCGTGCGAAAACATGAATTTCTCCTGGCGCAACGAGTGCAACCAGTGCAAGGCCCCCAAACCCGACGGCCCCGGCGCGCCCCACATGGGGGGCAAATACCCCGGCGGCGGCCGCGGGGGGCAACCACATGGGTGAGTCCCCGAGCTCCTTTTGGGTTCAATTCCGCCTTTTTTGGGTCGGTGAAGACCTTTTTTGGGTCCTGCAGGAGGCGGAGGAGGATTCGGAGAGGAGCGGCGCGGAGGGAGAGGAGGATTCGAGCGCGGCGGCTTCCGAGGGGGGCGCGGAGGAGAGAGGGGAGGATTCCGAGGGGGGCGAGGGGGAGACCGAGGAGGCTTCGGGCCCGGCAAGATGGACTCCAGGTGAGGCCTAATTAAGCTAATTAGCGCTAACGAGGGGCTTCGTTAAGCTCCCGGAACCCTAATGAGGGTCTGGTTAAGCCCTGTTAACTCGGAAACCTAATGGTGTTCCCGTTAACTCTGATCCCTAACGATGTCCTCGTTAACGCTGGCCCCTAACGATATCCTCGTTAACCTAATTAGCGCTGATGAGGGCTTCGTTAAGCCCCGGAAACCCTAACGAGGGTCTCATTAACCCCGTTAACTCTGAAACCTAATGATGGCCCCCTTTTAACTACTGATAAACCCCATTAACGGTGGACCCTACTGATGACGTCATTAATTCTGGCCCCTAATGATGTCCCTCGTTAACCTAATTAGCGCTAACGAGGGTCTCATTAAGCCCCAGAACCCTAATGAGGGTCCTGGTTAAGCCCTGTTAACTCTGAAACCTAATGATGGCCCCCCGTTAACTCCTGATAACCCCATTAACGGTGGACCCTACTGATGACGTCATTAACTCTGGCCCCTAACGATGTCCTCGTTAACCTAATTAGCGCTAACGAGGGCTTCGTTAAGCCCCCAGAACCCTAACGAGGGTCTCATTAACTCCGTTAACTCGGAAACCTAATGATGACCATGTTAAACCCTTTTCCTACTGATGTCCTTGTTAACTTTGGCCCCTAACGATGTCCCTCGTTAACCTAATTAACGCTAACGAGGGGTCTCATTAAGCCCTGGAACCCTAACGAGGGTCTTGTTAGCCCCGTTAACTCTGAAACCTAATGATGGCCCCGTTAAACTCCTGATAACCCCATTAACGGTGGACCCTACTGATGACGTCGTTAATTCTGGCCCCTAATGATGTCCTCGTTAACCTAATTAGCGCTAACGAGGGCTTCGTTAAGCCCCGGAACCCTAACGAGGGTCTCATTAACTCCGTTAACTCGGAAACCTAATGATGACCCTGTTAACCCTGGATCCTACTGATGTCCTTGTTAACTCTGGCCCCTAACGATGTCCTCGTTAACCTAATTAGCGCTAACGAGGGTCTCATTAAGCCCCAGAACCCTAATGAGGGTCTGGTTAAGCCCTGTTAACTCTGAAACCTAATGATGGCCCCGTTAACTGACCCCTAATGATGTCCTCGTTAACCCCAACCCCTAACGAAGTTGCCATTAACCCTGACCCCTAACGACCTCATTAACCGCGACCCTCATTAACCGCGACCCCTAACAATTTCCCAATTAACCCCAACCCCTAATGAAGCCCTCGTTAACCCCAACCCCTAACGATGTCATTAACCCTGACCCTCATTAACCCTGACCCCTAACGATGTCCCAATTAACCCTGACCCCTAACGACCTCATTAACCCCAACCCTCATTAACCCCGACCCCTAACGAAGTCCCCAATTAACCCTGACCCCTAACGACCTCGTTAACCCTGAGCCCTAACGACCTCATTGACCCCTAATGACCTCATTAACCCCAACCCTCATTAACCCTGACCCCTAACGGCGTCCTAATTAACCCCAACCCCTAACGAAGCCCTCGTTAACCCTGACCCCTAACGAAGTCCCCATTAACCCCTAATGACCTCATTGACCCCTAATGACCTCGTTGACCCCAACCCTCATTAACCCTGACCCCTAATGAAGTCCCCAATTAACCCTGACCCCTAACGAAGCACTCATTAACCCCAACCCTCATTAACCCCGACCCCTAACGACCTCATTAACCCCTAACGACCTCATTGACCCCAACCCTCATTAACCCCAACCCCCAACGACCACCCAATTACCCCCGCCCCCTAATTAACCCCCCGTTACCCCTAATTAACCCCTAATTACCCTTAATTACCCCTAATTAGCCCCTAATTAGCCCTAACGAGCTTCCTCTCTCCCCAGGGGCGACCACCGGCAGGACCGCCGCGAGAGGCCCTATTGACCCCGCCCCCTCCGCCATTTTTTACGCCAAGCCCCGCCCCCTCGGGGCCTCGGCTCCGCCCCCTCGCGGCGCCGGCCCCGCCCCTCGAGGCGCTGGCCCCGCCCCCGGAGCCTTGGCCCCGCCCCCTCCCTGCTTTTAACCCTTTCCTCCCCCCGGGCCCAATTAAAAGCGCCTCGGGGGCTGACGAAGGCGGCGCCTGGCTCGTTAATTAGTGGGATGGGGGGGGGGGAGGGGCGTTAATTAGTGGGGGGAGGGGGGCCCCTAATTAGCGCTTCCGGCCCCGCCCCCTCGTTAGGGTTTGCTCGTTAAGGGCCCGGGGTGGGGCCCGGCCCCGCTTCCGGCCCCGCTGAGTCAGGCGGGGGGGAGGGGGGGGGGGCCTATAGGGGATGGGGGGGGCCCTATAGGGGATGGGGGGACCCTATAAGGGGTGTGGGGACCCTATAGGGCTTAGGGGAGCCCTTTAGGGGAATGGGGGGCCTATAGGGGTTGGGGGATCCTATAGGGGATGTGGGGACCCTATAGAGGGTGGGGGGGGGGCTGTAGGGGGTATGGGACCCTATAGAGGGTATGGGACCTTATAGGGGTTAGGGGGGCCCTATAGGGAGTGGGGGGATCGTATAGGGGATGTGGGGACCCTATAGGGGGTGGGGGGGATCTTATAGGGGTTGGGGGGGGCCTGTAGGGGGTATGGGACCCTATAGGGGGTGGGGGGATCGTATAGGGGCTATGGGGTCCCTATAGGATGTGGGGGACCCTGTAGAGGGTATGGGACCCTATAGGGGGTGTGGGGGGACCTATAGGGAGAGAAATCCTACAAGGGATGGGGAAATCCTATAGGGTGGGTGGGGCTTCTAGGGTGTTGGGGGGCCTGACAGGGGGTATGGGGACCCTATAGGGGATGGGGGGTCCCTATAAGGGGTGTGGGGACGCTGTAGAGGGTATGGGACCCTATAGGGGGTGTGGGGGGACTCTATAGGGGGAGAGATCCTATAAGGGACGGGGAACCCTATAGAGGGAGAACTCTGTAAGGGAGGGAGAACCCTATAGGGCAAGAAACCCTATAGGGGAGGGAGAAATCCTATAAGGGAAGGGGGTTCCTATAGGGGGAGGGGAGACCCTATAAGGGAGGGGGGGTTATGGGGGGACACCGCCGTGCCCTATAGGGCAGAGGGGGGCCTATGGGGTGGGCTGGGCGCTGGAGGGAGGCGCTGACCCTATAAAACACCCTATATAGGGGTCATGACCCTATATAAGGTCCCTGACCCTATATAAAGTCCCTGACCCTATAGGCGCCGACCCTAACAGCCCCTTTTTGACCCCAAAACACGGCCCTGACCCTATTATAAGGCGCCGACCCTATAGAAACCCCCCTATAGGGCCCCATAAACCCCTATGGGGCCGCCGAGGGGGCGTGGCTACGAGGGAGGGGGCGTGGCCACATGGGGAGGGGGCGTGGCCTCGCTGCCAGGGGGGCGCCCAGGTAGAACGGGGCGGGGGGGCGTGGCCAGGTGGGGAGGGGGCGTGGCCAAAAGGGGGGCCCCCCACAACCACGCCAGGTATGCGGATGGGGGGTGGGCGTGGCCGGCTGGAATGTGGGCGTGGCCTCGCGGGAGGGCGTGGCTATAAATAGAGGGGGCGTGGCCAGGTGGCGGCAGGTGCCGGCGGCGCGGCCACGGCGCCATGGGGGGGGGGGCCGGGCCCGGGCTGGCTCCGGGGCTGTCGCCGATCGCGTCCCTGTCGCCGACACGGGGCCTGTCGCCGACTCTGTCGCTGTCGCTGGGCTCGGCCCGGCTTCCTGCTGGCGGTGCTGCTGCTGCTGGGGGCGCCCGGTGAGGGGAAAAAGGGAAAAAATGAGGAAAAAAGGGGGGAAAAAAGGGCGGGAGCGTGAGGAGAGGGGGGGTTCTGAGGGGATTTGGGGGATTTTGAGGGGATATAGGGAAATTGTGAGGGGATTTGGGGTGTTATTGGGGTTTTTAAGTTTATATAAGGGGGTTTTGAGGGGTTATGCGGTGTTTGTGAGGGAATTTGGGGGGTTTTGAGGGGAATTGTGACAGGATTTGGGGTGTTTGTGAGGGGATATGGGGGATTCTGAGGGGATTTGGGGGATTTTGAGGGGATATGGGGTGTTATTGGTTTTTTTAAGTGTATATAAGGGGGTTTTGAGGGGTTACAGGGGTAATTGTGACAGGATTTGGGGTGTTTGTGAGGGGATATAGAGGATTTTGAGGGGATATATGGAAAGTGTGAGGGGATTTGGGGTGTTATTGGGGTTTTTAAGTGTATGTAAAGGGGTTTTGAGGGGTTTTGGGGGGAATTGTGACAGGATTTGGGGTGTTTGTGAGGGGATATGGGATGTTATTAGGGATTTTAAGTGTATATTAGGGGTTTTTGAGGGGTTTTGGGGTGTTTGTGAGGGGATTTGGGGGATTTTGAGGGTTTATGGGGGGAATCGTGACAGGATTTGGGGTGTTTGTGAGGGGATATGGGGGATTTTGAGGGGATATAGGGAAATTGTGAGGGGATTTGGGGTGTTATTGGGGTTTTTAAGTTTATATAAGGGGGTTTTGAGGGGTTATGGGGTGTTTATGAGGGGAAAAAGGGGGTTTTGGGGGGAATTGTGACAGGATTTGGGGTGCTTGTGAGGGGATATGGGGGATTCTGAGGGGATTTGGGGGATTTTGAGGGGATATGGGGTGTTACTGGTTTTTTTAAGTGTATATAAGGGGGTTTTGGGGGGAATCGTGACAGGATTTTGGGGTGTTTGTGAGGGGATATAGGGGATTTTGAGGGGATATAGGGAAATTGTGAGGGAATTTGGGGTGTTATTGGGGATTTTAAGTGTATATGAGGGGTTTTTGAGGGGTTTTGGCGTGTTTGTGAGGGGATTTGGGGGGTTTTGAGGGGAATTGTGACAGGATTTGGGGTGTTTGTGAGGGGATTTGGGGGATTTTGAGGGGATATGGGGTGTTATTGGGGATTTTAAGTGTATATAAGGGGGTTTTGAGGGGGTTACGGGGGGAATTGTGACAGGATTTGGGGTGTTTGTGAGGGGATATGGGATGTTATTAGGGATTTTAAGTGTATATAAGGGGTTTTTGAGGGGTTATGGGGGTGTTTGTGAGGGGATTTGGGGGATTTTGAGGGTTTATGGGGGGAATCGTGACAGGATTTGGGGTGTTTGTGAGGGAATATAGGGGATTTAGGGGGTATAAGGGGATTGTGAGGGGCTATGGGGTGTTTGTGAGGGGATATAGGGAAGTTGTGAGGGGATTTGGGGTGTTATTGGGGGGTTTTTAAGTTTATATAAGGGGGTTTTGAGGGGTTATGGGGTGTTTGTGAGGGGGATTTGGGGGGTTTTGAGGGGAATTGTGACAGGATTTGGGGGTGTTTGTGAGGGGATATGGGGGATTCTGAGGGGATTTGGGGGATTTTGAGGGGATATGGGGTGTTATTGGTTTTTTTTAAGTGTATATAAGGGGGTTTTGAGGGGTTTACAGGGGGTAATTGTGACAGGATTTGGGGTGTTTATGAGGGGATATAGTGGATTTTGAGGGGATATATGGAAAGTGTGAGGGGATTTGGGGTGTTATTGGGGGTTTTTAAGTGTATGTAAGGGGGTTTTGAGGGGGTTTTGGGGGGAATTGTGACAGGATTTGGGGTGTTTGTGAGGGAATTTAGGGGATTGTGAGGGGTTATGAGGTGTTTGTGAGGGGATTTAGGGGATTTTGAAGAGTTACGGGCGAAATTGTGACAGGATTTGGGGTGTTTGTGAGGGGATTTTGGGGGATTTGAGGGGTTATGGGGGGAATTGTGAGGGAATTTGGGGTGTTATTGGGGTTTTTTACGTATATATAAGGGGGGTTGTGGGGATTTTAGGGAATTTTGAGGAGTTATGGGGGAACTGTGAGGAGATAACGGGGTTTTTGTGAGGATTTTAGGGGATTTTGAAGGGATATAGGGGGTTATTGGGATTTTTGAGGGGATATCGGGGGGGTTTGAGGGGATTTGGGGGATTTTGAGGGTTTATGGGGGGAATCGTGACAGGATTTGGGGTGTTTGTGAGGGGATATGGGGGATTTTGAGGGGGTTATGGGGGGGTTGTGAGGGGGATTTAGAGGGGGTTTGGGGGGAATTGTGAGGGGGTTTTGGGGAATCTGTGAGGGATTTGGGGGAGTTATTGGGGTTTGTGAGGGGATTTTGGGGGGGTTCTGAGGGGCTAAGGGGAGATTTGAGGGGATTTGGGGGATTTTAAGGGGATATAGGGGAATTGTGAGGGGGATTTGGGGGGGTTTAAGGGGATTAAAGCAGGATTTGGGGGATTTTGAGGGGCTATAGGGGGCTATGGGGGGGCTTATAGGGTGCTGGGGGGCTATGGAGGGGCTTTTGGGGTCCTCTGGAGTCCCCTGGGCTTTTATAGGGTCACATTGGGGTCCCTTGGGGGGGGGCATTGGGGACCCTAAAGGGGCCACGGGGGGGGCTACTGGGACCCCAAAAGGGGTTACTGGGGGCTACTGGGGGGGGTTCTGGGGGCTACTGGGGGGGTTCTGGGGACAAAGGGGGGGTCACCGAGGGGGATGGGGGGGACTTTGCCCCATATCCAGGGTGCCCCCCCCCAAATTTTGTGCCCCTAAATGACGTCATTGCCCCCCCCCCCACCCCCATAACAGGTCCTGGGGGGGCTTCGGAGGCGGAACCCGGTGAGTTTTTGGGGTGGGGGGGACACGGGGGGGGGGGGGACACGGGGGGGGGGGACATGGGGACGTGTCCCATGGGCGCGGTGGCAGCCGGATGTCCGTGTAGGGACGGGGGGGGGGGATTGGGGGGGGGTTTAGGGGGGTTTTGGGGGGGGTTGATGGGGTTTGGGGGGGGGGTCCTGGGGGGGTTTATGGGGTTTGGGGGGGGTTGGGAGGGGGTTTGGGGTTCTGGGGGGGATTTTATGGGGGCGTTGAGGGGGTTACAGGGGGTTTTGGGGGGGTTTTGGGGGGGTTTATGGCGTTTGGGGGGGGTCCTGGGGGGGTTTATGGGGTTCTGGGGGGGGATTTATGGGGGCGTTTGGGGGGGTTACAGGGGGTTATAGGGGGGTTTGGGGGGGTTTATGGGGTTGGAGGGGGATTTGGGGGGGGTTTTTGGGGGGGCTTATGGGGTTTGGGGGGGGATTTGGGGGGGTTTTGGGGGTCTTCGGGGGGGTTCTGGGGGGATTTATGGGGATTTTGGGGGGGGATTATAGGGGGGGTTGGGGGGGTCTTGGGGGGGTTTTGGGGTCCTGAGGGGGTCTTTGGGGGGGGGTCTGGGGGGGATTTAGGGGGGTTTTGGGGGATTGGGGGGGTTATAGGGGGGGTTTGGGGGGGTCCAGTGAACTTTGGGGAGATCATTGAGACTTTGGGGGATTTTTGGGGTCTTGGGGGGGGATTTGGGGTTTTATGGGGGCGTCTGGGGGGGATTTATTTTTGGGGAGGGGGCTCATGGGTCCTGAAAGGGGGGCACTTTGGGTGGGTTCCCGGGACAATTTGGGGGTCGTGGTGATTTTTGGGGGGGTCCTAAGACTTTGTGGGATTCGGGGTTCCTTTTTAGGGTTTTGGGGGTGTCCCCCTGACCCGTGCCCC
>NW_028168867.1:1020000-1025000 GCF_964035555.1 Netta rufina | reverse complement strand
CCCTAACCCTAACCCTAACCCTAACCCTAACCCTAACCCTAACCCTAACCCTAACCCTAACCCTAACCCTAACCCTAACCCTAACCCTAACCCTAACCCTAACCCTAACCCTAACCCTAACCCTAACCCTAACCCTAACCCTAACCCTAACCCTAACCCTAACCCTAACCCTAACCCTAACCCTAACCCTAACCCTAACCCTAACCCTAACCCTAACCCTAACCCTAACCCTAACCCTAACCCTAACCCTAACCCTAACCCTAACCCTAACCCTAACCCTAACCCTAACCCTAACCCTAACCCTAACCCTAACCCTAACCCTAACCCTAACCCTAACCCTAACCCTAACCCTAACCCTAACCCTAACCCTAACCCTAACCCTAACCCTAACCCTAACCCTAACCCTAACCCTAACCCTAACCCTAACCCTAACCCTAACCCTAACCCTAACCCTAACCCTAACCCTAACCCTAACCCTAACCCTAACCCTAACCCTAACCCTAACCCTAACCCTAACCCTAACCCTAACCCTAACCCTAACCCTAACCCTAACCCTAACCCTAACCCTAACCCTAACCCTAACCCTAACCCTAACCCTAACCCTAACCCTAACCCTAACCCTAACCCTAACCCTAACCCTAACCCTAACCCTAACCCTAACCCTAACCCTAACCCTAACCCTAACCCTAACCCTAACCCTAACCCTAACCCTAACCCTAACCCTAACCCTAACCCTAACCCTAACCCTAACCCTAACCCTAACCCTAACCCTAACCCTAACCCTAACCCTAACCCTAACCCTAACCCTAACCCTAACCCTAACCCTAACCCTAACCCTAACCCTAACCCTAACCCTAACCCTAACCCTAACCCTAACCCTAACCCTAACCCTAACCCTAACCCTAACCCTAACCCTAACCCTAACCCTAACCCTAACCCTAACCCTAACCCTAACCCTAACCCTAACCCTAACCCTAACCCTAACCCTAACCCTAACCCTAACCCTAACCCTAACCCTAACCCTAACCCTAACCCTAACCCTAACCCTAACCCTAACCCTAACCCTAACCCTAACCCTAACCCTAACCCTAACCCTAACCCTAACCCTAACCCTAACCCTAACCCTAACCCTAACCCTAACCCTAACCCTAACCCTAACCCTAACCCTAACCCTAACCCTAACCCTAACCCTAACCCTAACCCTAACCCTAACCCTAACCCTAACCCTAACCCTAACCCTAACCCTAACCCTAACCCTAACCCTAACCCTAACCCTAACCCTAACCCTAACCCTAACCCTAACCCTAACCCTAACCCTAACCCTAACCCTAACCCTAACCCTAACCCTAACCCTAACCCTAACCCTAACCCTAACCCTAACCCTAACCCTAACCCTAACCCTAACCCTAACCCTAACCCTAACCCTAACCCTAACCCTAACCCTAACCCTAACCCTAACCCTAACCCTAACCCTAACCCTAACCCTAACCCTAACCCTAACCCTAACCCTAACCCTAACCCTAACCCTAACCCTAACCCTAACCCTAACCCTAACCCTAACCCTAACCCTAACCCTAACCCTAACCCTAACCCTAACCCTAACCCTAACCCTAACCCTAACCCTAACCCTAACCCTAACCCTAACCCTAACCCTAACCCTAACCCTAACCCTAACCCTAACCCTAACCCTAACCCTAACCCTAACCCTAACCCTAACCCTAACCCTAACCCTAACCCTAACCCTAACCCTAACCCTAACCCTAACCCTAACCCTAACCCTAACCCTAACCCTAACCCTAACCCTAACCCTAACCCTAACCCTAACCCTAACCCTAACCCTAACCCTAACCCTAACCCTAACCCTAACCCTAACCCTAACCCTAACCCTAACCCTAACCCTAACCCTAACCCTAACCCTAACCCTAACCCTAACCCTAACCCTAACCCTAACCCTAACCCTAACCCTAACCCTAACCCTAACCCTAACCCTAACCCTAACCCTAACCCTAACCCTAACCCTAACCCTAACCCTAACCCTAACCCTAACCCTAACCCTAACCCTAACCCTAACCCTAACCCTAACCCTAACCCTAACCCTAACCCTAACCCTAACCCTAACCCTAACCCTAACCCTAACCCTAACCCTAACCCTAACCCTAACCCTAACCCTAACCCTAACCCTAACCCTAACCCTAACCCTAACCCTAACCCTAACCCTAACCCTAACCCTAACCCTAACCCTAACCCTAACCCTAACCCTAACCCTAACCCTAACCCTAACCCTAACCCTAACCCTAACCCTAACCCTAACCCTAACCCTAACCCTAACCCTAACCCTAACCCTAACCCTAACCCTAACCCTAACCCTAACCCTAACCCTAACCCTAACCCTAACCCTAACCCTAACCCTAACCCTAACCCTAACCCTAACCCTAACCCTAACCCTAACCCTAACCCTAACCCTAACCCTAACCCTAACCCTAACCCTAACCCTAACCCTAACCCTAACCCTAACCCTAACCCTAACCCTAACCCTAACCCTAACCCTAACCCTAACCCTAACCCTAACCCTAACCCTAACCCTAACCCTAACCCTAACCCTAACCCTAACCCTAACCCTAACCCTAACCCTAACCCTAACCCTAACCCTAACCCTAACCCTAACCCTAACCCTAACCCTAACCCTAACCCTAACCCTAACCCTAACCCTAACCCTAACCCTAACCCTAACCCTAACCCTAACCCTAACCCTAACCCTAACCCTAACCCTAACCCTAACCCTAACCCTAACCCTAACCCTAACCCTAACCCTAACCCTAACCCTAACCCTAACCCTAACCCTAACCCTAACCCTAACCCTAACCCTAACCCTAACCCTAACCCTAACCCTAACCCTAACCCTAACCCTAACCCTAACCCTAACCCTAACCCTAACCCTAACCCTAACCCTAACCCTAACCCTAACCCTAACCCTAACCCTAACCCTAACCCTAACCCTAACCCTAACCCTAACCCTAACCCTAACCCTAACCCTAACCCTAACCCTAACCCTAACCCTAACCCTAACCCTAACCCTAACCCTAACCCTAACCCTAACCCTAACCCTAACCCTAACCCTAACCCTAACCCTAACCCTAACCCTAACCCTAACCCTAACCCTAACCCTAACCCTAACCCTAACCCTAACCCTAACCCTAACCCTAACCCTAACCCTAACCCTAACCCTAACCCTAACCCTAACCCTAACCCTAACCCTAACCCTAACCCTAACCCTAACCCTAACCCTAACCCTAACCCTAACCCTAACCCTAACCCTAACCCTAACCCTAACCCTAACCCTAACCCTAACCCTAACCCTAACCCTAACCCTAACCCTAACCCTAACCCTAACCCTAACCCTAACCCTAACCCTAACCCTAACCCTAACCCTAACCCTAACCCTAACCCTAACCCTAACCCTAACCCTAACCCTAACCCTAACCCTAACCCTAACCCTAACCCTAACCCTAACCCTAACCCTAACCCTAACCCTAACCCTAACCCTAACCCTAACCCTAACCCTAACCCTAACCCTAACCCTAACCCTAACCCTAACCCTAACCCTAACCCTAACCCTAACCCTAACCCTAACCCTAACCCTAACCCTAACCCTAACCCTAACCCTAACCCTAACCCTAACCCTAACCCTAACCCTAACCCTAACCCTAACCCTAACCCTAACCCTAACCCTAACCCTAACCCTAACCCTAACCCTAACCCTAACCCTAACCCTAACCCTAACCCTAACCCTAACCCTAACCCTAACCCTAACCCTAACCCTAACCCTAACCCTAACCCTAACCCTAACCCTAACCCTAACCCTAACCCTAACCCTAACCCTAACCCTAACCCTAACCCTAACCCTAACCCTAACCCTAACCCTAACCCTAACCCTAACCCTAACCCTAACCCTAACCCTAACCCTAACCCTAACCCTAACCCTAACCCTAACCCTAACCCTAACCCTAACCCTAACCCTAACCCTAACCCTAACCCTAACCCTAACCCTAACCCTAACCCTAACCCTAACCCTAACCCTAACCCTAACCCTAACCCTAACCCTAACCCTAACCCTAACCCTAACCCTAACCCTAACCCTAACCCTAACCCTAACCCTAACCCTAACCCTAACCCTAACCCTAACCCTAACCCTAACCCTAACCCTAACCCTAACCCTAACCCTAACCCTAACCCTAACCCTAACCCTAACCCTAACCCTAACCCTAACCCTAACCCTAACCCTAACCCTAACCCTAACCCTAACCCTAACCCTAACCCTAACCCTAACCCTAACCCTAACCCTAACCCTAACCCTAACCCTAACCCTAACCCTAACCCTAACCCTAACCCTAACCCTAACCCTAACCCTAACCCTAACCCTAACCCTAACCCTAACCCTAACCCTAACCCTAACCCTAACCCTAACCCTAACCCTAACCCTAACCCTAACCCTAACCCTAACCCTAACCCTAACCCTAACCCTAACCCTAACCCTAACCCTAACCCTAACCCTAACCCTAACCCTAACCCTAACCCTAACCCTAACCCTAACCCTAACCCTAACCCTAACCCTAACCCTAACCCTAACCCTAACCCTAACCCTAACCCTAACCCTAACCCTAACCCTAACCCTAACCCTAACCCTAACCCTAACCCTAACCCTAACCCTAACCCTAACCCTAACCCTAACCCTAACCCTAACCCTAACCCTAACCCTAACCCTAACCCTAACCCTAACCCTAACCCTAACCCTAACCCTAACCCTAACCCTAACCCTAACCCTAACCCTAACCCTAACCCTAACCCTAACCCTAACCCTAACCCTAACCCTAACCCTAACCCTAACCCTAACCCTAACCCTAACCCTAACCCTAACCCTAACCCTAACCCTAACCCTAACCCTAACCCTAACCCTAACCCTAACCCTAACCCTAACCCTAACCCTAACCCTAACCCTAACC